>NC_079190.1:505606014-505743514 GCF_029499605.1 Hyla sarda | reverse complement strand
TAGGAGCGGCGTGCGTAGCGACGTGATGGCGGCGACGGAGAGAGAGGATGCCGGGGAAGCAGAGACGTCTGGAGCGTCGGGGACACCCCGGGGACGCTGCGACAGCGATGGAAGGCGACATCCCAGGCAGCAGTGACGAGCGGTGACGGTTCGGAGCGGCGGGGACAGGTGAGTACAATTTCCTCTAACAGTGGTCTTCAACCTGCGGACCTCCAGATGTTGTAAAACTACAACTCCCAGCATGCCCGGACAGCCAACGGCTGTCCGGGCATGCTGGGTGTTGTAGTTTTGCAACATCTGGAGGTCCGCAGGTTGTAGACCACTGTCCTATACTTTACATTGGACGGATCCCTCAACATACGATGGTTTCAACAAACGATGGTCCATTTGGAACGGATTACCATCGTATGTTGAGGGATCCGTGCAATGTAATAGATAGATATGCAAAAAAGCGGCGGCACACCAATATCCAAGTGAAAAAAATTAGTGGCTTTTATTTCAACCAAACACCTATAGGAGCGACGTTTCGCCAGTCTCACACAGGCATTGTCAAGCAGTGACCGATATACAATGTGAGGTTTAAATAGTGTACAGGTGACAGCTAGTAAATCACGTGATTGTTTACAAAATACATGGAGCACGGTATAATGTGAGGATGATCATACTATACAGGGCAATATACACAACATATCTTTACATAGGGCACCTGGTAGTAATGAAAAACATGTGCAAACACAAGAAAAAGAAAAACATATCCGTGTCCATAGATGCGCAAAAAAATTATCATAAGTATAAGTGTCCATGTGACATAAGTGTACCTTCCTTGTAGGAGGAGTTCCATTGCGCGCGATTCCCACAACCCAAACACACGAGGACGCCACATCCTAGGGTCTTCGCTTCCGTCCTGGCCGCCGATCTGAGCCGGAAATGACCTCAGTGTAAACAAATGCACGTGTGTGGGTTCGCGCATGCGTGCACTCACTTGTTTCAATATGCGCCATCTTGGATCCTGGCATCCCTGTTTTCTAGCCTCTCGCTGCTGCATAGTGCAACTTGCTGGATATACCAGCGCATCGTGGGGGTGGGGATGTCGTGTAACTCTGGAGCGCTGTCTTAGAATGGGGAATCCGTTCTAGTTGACATACCGGTCCTCCATCCATCCGGGTGTCGGTCTCTTGGTCCGCTCACAACAGTATAGAAGACATCTGGGCGTCCACGTCCCCATCTTTGCTTATGTGCACATTCCTCATGGGATTGGGGTGCTCAGGTGTCCAAGTGGTTAAAAAATAAAAAATAAAAGGTAAAAATAAGATAAAAGAAAAAATGAAAAATAAAAGAAAGATGTCGTGGATGTCCTCTATTTCAGGTGTGGTCGCAAATGCATGGTACTCCTTTTACATCTATGGAAGGTAAAGAGAAAAAAAAGTTATTCATAAATAATATCATACATACACCAGGTTCTGTTGAAAGCATTCTATGGCATAGATATCCCTTATGGTGGTATTATGGGTTACATATTTTGTGACTAATTTTATATTCCATGTTTAAACCTGCTGGTCTAAGAGTATTTAAAGTATAAATCCACTTTAATTCACACCGCTTCAGTTTGCTGGTCCGATCCCCTCCCTTCTTAAGTGGGAGGACATGGTCCAACAGCATGAACCGTAATTCTCGTTCAGTATGACCAAGTTCATCAAAGTGTTTAGCCACTGGGAGATCTTGCAGTTTTTTCCGGATTGTATATCTGTGATGGTTTATTCTGGTTTTAAAGTCCCATGTAGTTTCTCCTATATATAGGAGTTTGCATGGGCACCATGGTACATAAACCACATGGGTAGAGTTACATGTCAAGTAGTGCTTAATCTGGAATTCCTAACCTGTAGTGGGGTGTGTGAACTTGTTGCCCCTGTGCATAAGGGAACAGTTCACACACGATCTACAGGGAAAGGACCCCAGGTTAGCACTAGTAATGTAGCTCTGTTTGGAGCGTTTTCCACTTACATCTGCCCTTACAAGGCGGTCTCTAAGGTTGCCTGTTCTCCGGTATGACGAGTGGAGGAGATGAGAATTCCTCCACCTTGTCATAACCATTTCTTAGAATATGCCAGTGTCGTCGCAATATTCCCGATACCCTCCCCGAGATATCAGAGAAAGTGGAAACAAATGCGACCCTGGGTGGGGACTTCTCTGGTTTTTTCATGTCTGTGGGAGATTCGGATGTCTGCACAGTCTTGTGTCTACTTAGTTCTATCAATTTTTGGGGGTAACCATGTTCTGTGAAATTTGATGCCATCTTGTTCAGGGCTATTTCCAACCTGTCATCCAAACTGACAATTCTTTTTGCTCTAAGCATCTGTCTTGTTGGTGAAGAATTAAGCATATGTTTTGGATGTTGGCTATTGTACCTTAGAATAGCGTTGCTATCTGTAGGCTTGACAAACAAGTCTGTCCGCAGATAGTTCTCCTGTATCTCTACTGTAGTGTCCAGAAATTGTACACTATTGGTAGAATAAGATAACGTGAATTTAATGGTAGTATGAATAGAATTCAAATATTCGTGAAAGGCCTTAAGTTGGTCTGTGTCTCCTGACCAAACGAGGAAGACGTTGTCTATGTATCGCCACCATCCCAGCACATGGCTGAAATGGTGGGACACATAGACGACATCCTCCTCTAAATGGGCGACGAACAAATTTGCATATGTTGGTGCAACGTTTGGCCCCATTGCGGTCCCTGTGCATTGGATGAAAAATTGCTCATTGAACTTGAAGTAGTTTCTATTCAGAACCAACCCCAGTAGATCAATGAGCAACTTTGTCTGTCTGTCCGAGAACTCCCCCGTGATCGTCTGTCTCCCAGCCTCAATACCCTCAGTATGGGGAATTGAGGTGTACAAGCTCACAATGTCAAATGTGGCTAGTATAGCACCCTCCGGTACAAAGATAGTTTGAATTTTTTCGAGAAAGTCTGATGTGTCTCGAATATATGATTTTGCTCTACTTGCGTAGGGGCGTAAAACTCTGTCCAAGAATATAGAGATGTGGCTTGTCACGGATTCCCTCCCGGAAACGATAAGGCGTCCTGGAGGGTCCTGTAGTGACTTGTGAATCTTGGGTAATATGTATAAATAAGGTGTTATAGGGTGTTTTACATGAAGAAATTCAAACAGAGGTTTATCAATCAGGCCCTCTTCTAATGCTGGAAGCAATACAGCAAGTTGCACTATGCAGCAGCGAGAGGCTAGAAAACAGGGATGCCAGGATCCAAGATGGCGCATATTGAAACAAGTGAGTGCACACATGCATTTGTTTACACTGAGGTCATTTCCTGCTCAGATCGGAGCCAGGACGGAAGCGAAGACCCTAGGATGTGGCGTCCTCGTGTGTTTGGGTTGTGGGAATCGCGCGCAATGGAACTCCTCCTACAAGGAAGGTACACTTATGTCACATGGACACTTATACTTATGATAATTTTTTTGCGCATCTATGGACACGGATATGTTTTTCTTTTTCTTGTGTTTGCACATGTTTTTCATTACTACCAGGTGCCCTATGTAAAGATATGTTGTGTATATTGCCCTGTATAGTATGATCATCCTCACATTATACCGTGCTCCATGTATTTTGTAAACAATCACGTGATTTACTAGCTGTCACCTGTACACTATTTAAACCTCACATTGTATATCGGTCAATGCTTGACAATGCCTGTGTGAGACAGGCGAAACGTCGCTCCTATAGATGTCTGGTTGAAATAAAAGCCACTCATTTTTTTCACTTGGATATTGGTGTGCCGCTGCTTTTTTGCATAACTACTTTGGACCTGGGACCGGGTTCTCCAGTGTGCACCCCTTTTTTGCCTACGTGTGCTGCCAAAATTTTTTTTCAATTATAATTGATAGATAGATAGATATAGAAAAAAGGAAAGAATGTAGATCAACTCACCACTCGCTGCAGACATCAATAAGTAGGATTTCGGCTCTCATGCGGAATTGCGGATAAACTTGGAGCACGGACAGTGCGGGCCGTATCCCGGATGATATAGAGCAAACAATAGAGATCGGGGATCCAGCTCACAAAAATAAGTTTAAAACGTAACTTTTACTTCACATGAGTAAAAAACATGGATAAAAAGAAAAAACACAAAAACCTATAGGTGCATTAAAAGCAAACTCCGACGCGTTTTGAACTTGCTACGAGTTCTTAGTCATGGCGACTAATGACTTAGAACTCGTAGCAAGTTCGAAACGCATCGGTGTTTGCTTTTTTTGTGAGCTGGACCCCCGATCTCTATGGTTTGTTCACTCTCTCTCTCTCTCTCTATATATATATGTTTATTTTAACAGTTAATTTCAATTTCAACTCCCTCCGGAATTCCTGAATGACCTTATGGATGATCAATGATCAGTAAGGCTGGTACTGGGGACAAGGTGACAGAATGTGTCTCCATCTCACCGAGATCTCGACCCGTGAGATACATTCGCCCTCGTCGATCCTAAGACTTAGACCATTAAATATTAGCTGGTGCAGCAGGTATTATTAATGGCAGAGTTAACCCTTCGTGAAGGAACACTGAACACAATCCTCCTCCCCGGGCATGAACCAAGACCTGTGCATTCATACATGTAAACAGGACATCAATGATTCAATCAAATTAAAACCCGCTCCTTACAGCTGATAAATTATGCATTAGTATTGATCGGAAAACAGTAGTTAGGATTTTACCATCTGGGTTGATGACAGGATGAGAAGCTCTGATTCACCGCAACGGGCACCAGAACTTTATAGGATACAGAGAACAACCTTCCCAGATTCCAGGAAGGACACCACAGATCTCAGATATCTTCCTATATATAAAGTGGTTATTATACACAATTATGTACAAAATATATCTACTATAATACTGTCCGTATATACAAGAATATAACTACTATAATACTGCCTCCTATATACAAGAATATAACTACTATAATACTGCTCCTATATGCAAGAATATAACTACTATAATACTGCTCCTATATACAAGAATATAACTACTATAATACTGCCTCCTATATACAAGAATATAACTACTATAATACTGCCCCCTATATACAAGAAAATAACTACTATAATACTGCCCCAATATACAAGAATATAACTACTATAATACTGTCTCCTATATGCAAGAATAGAACTACTATAATACTGCCCCTATATACAAGAATATAACTACTATAATACTGCTCCTATATACAAGAATATAACTACTATAATACTGCTCCTATATACAAGAATATATCTACTATAATACTGCCCCTATATACAAGAATATAACTATAATACTGCTCCTATATACAAGAATATAACTACTATAATACTGCTCCTATATACAAGAATATATCTACTATAATACTGCCCCTATATACAAGAATATAACTATAATACTGCCCCTATATACAAGAATATAACTACTATAATACTGCTCCTATATACAAGAATATAACTACTATAATACTGCTCCTATATACAAGAATATAACTACTATAATACTGCCCCAATATACAAGAATATAACTACTATAATACTGCCTCCTATATACAAGAATATATCTACTATAATACTGCCTCCTATATACAAGAATATAACTATTATAATACTGCTCCTATATACAAGAATATAACTACTATAATACTGCTCCTATATACAAGAATATAACTACTATAATAAAGCTCCTATATTCAAGAATATAACTACTATGATACTGCTCCTATATACAAGAATATAACTACTATAATACTGCTCCTATATACAAGAATATAACTACTATAATACTGCCTCCTATATACAAGAATATAACTACTATAATACTTCTCCTATATACAAGAATTTAACTACTATAATACTGCCTCCTATATACAAAAATATAACTACTATAATACTTCCTCCTATATACAAGAATATAACAACTATAATACTTCTCCTATATACAAGAATATAACTACTATAATACTGCTCCTATATACAAGAATATAACTACTATAATACTGCTCCTATATACAAGAATATGACTACTATAATACTGCTCCTATATACAAGAATATAACTACTATAATACTGCTCCTATGTACAAGAATATACCTACTATAATACTGCTCCTATATACAAGAATATAACTACTATAATACTGCCCCTATATACAAGAATATAACTACTATAATACTGCTCCTATATACAAGAATATAACTACTATAATACTGCCTCCTATATAAAGGAATATAACTACTATAATACTGCCTCCTATATACAAGAATATAACTACTATAATACTGCTCCTATGTACAAGAATATAACTACTATAATACTGCTCCCTATGTACAAGAATATGACTACTATAATACTGCTCCTACATACAAGAATATGACTACTATAATACTGCTCCTATATACAAGAATATAACTACTATAATACTGCTCCTATATACAAGAATATGACTACTATAATACTGCTCCTATATACAAGAATATAACTACTATAATACTGCCCCCTATATACAAGAATATAACTACTATAATACTGCTCCTATATACAAGAATATAACTACTATAATACTGCCTCCTATATACAAGAATATAACTACTATAATACTTCTCCTATATACCTATATACAAGAATTTAACTACTATAATACTGCCTTCTATATACAAGAATATAACTACTATAATACTTCTCCTATATACAAGAATATAACTACTATAATACTGCTTCTATATACAAGAATATAACTACTATAATACTTCTCCTATATACAAGAATTTAACTACTATAATACTGCCTCCTATATACAAGAATATAACAACTATAATACTTCTCCTATATACAAGAATATAACTACTATAATACTGCTCCTATATACAAGAATATAACTACTATAATACTGCTCCTATATACAAGAATATGACTACTATAATACTGCTCCTATATACAAGAATATAACTACTATAATACTGCTCCTATGTACAAGAATATACCTACTATAATACTGCTCCTATATACAAGAATATAACTACTATAATACTGCCCCTATATACAAGAATATAACTACTATAATACTGCTCCTATATACAAGAATATAACTACTATAATACTGCCTCCTATATACAAGAATATAACTACTATAATACTGCCTCCTATATACAAGAATATAACTACTATAATACTGCTCCTATGTACAAGAATATAACTACTATAATACTGCTCCCTATGTACAAGAATATGACTACTATAATACTGCTCCTATATACAAGAATATGACTACTATAATACTGCTCCTATATACAAGAATATAACTACTATAATACTGCTCCTATATACAAGAATATGACTACTATAATACTGCTCCTATATACAAGAATATAACTACTATAATACTGCCCCCTATATACAAGAATATAACTACTATAATACTGCTCCTATATACAAGAATATAACTACTATAATACTGCTCCTAAATACAAGAATATAACTACTATAATACCGCTCCTATATACAAGAATATAACTAGTATAATACTGCTCCTATATGCAAGAATATAACTACTATAATACTGCTTCTATATACAACAATATATCTACTATAATACTGCTCCTATATACAAGAATATAACTACTATAATACCGCTCCTATATACAAGAATATAACTACTATAATACTGTCTCCTATATACAAGAATATAACCACTATAATACTGCTCCTATATACAAGAATATAACTACTATAATACTGCCCCTATGTATAAGAATATAACTACTATAATACTGCTCCTATATACAAGAATATAACTACTATAATACTGCTCCTATATACAAGAATATAACTACTATAATACTGCCCCCTATATACAAGAATATAACTACTATAATACTGCTCCTATATACAAGAATATAACTACTATGATACTACTCCTATATACAATAACATAACTAATATAATACTGCTCCTATATACAAAAATATAACTACTATAATACTTCTTCCTATACACAAGACTATAACTACTATAATACTGCCCCTATATACAAGAATATAACTACTATAATACTGCTCCTATATACAAGAATATAACTACTATAATACTGCTCCTATATACAAGAATATAACTACTATGATACTGCTCCCTATAGACAAGAATATAACTACTATAATACTGCTCCTATATACAAGAATATAACTACTATAATACTGCTCCTATATACAAGAATATAACTACTATAATACTGCTCCTATATACAAGAATATAACTACTATAATACTGCTCCTATATACAAGAATATAACTACTATAATACTGCTCCTATATACAAGAATATAACTACTATAATACTGCCCCTATATACAAGAATATATCTACTATAATACTGCTCCTATATACAAGAATATAACTACTATAATACTGCTCCTATATACAAGAATATAACTACTATAATACTGCCCCTATATACAAGAATATATCTACTATAATACTGCCCCTATATACAAGAATATAACTACTATAATACTGCTCCTAAAGGCAAGAATATAACTACTATAATGCTGCTCCTATATACAAAAATATACCTACTATAATATTGCTCCTATATACAAGAATATAACTACTATAATACTGCCCCTATATACAAGAATATAACTACTATAATACTGCTCCTATAGGCAAGAATATAACTACTATAATACTGCTCCTATATACAAGAATATACCTACTATAATACTGCTCCTATATACAAGAATATAACTACTATAATACTGCTCCTATATACAAGAATATAACTACTATAATACTGCCCCTATATACAAGAATATATCTACTATAATACTGCCCCTCTATACAAGAATATAACTACTATAATACTGCCTCCTATATACAAGAATATAACTACTATAATACCGCTCCTATATACAAGAATATAACTACTATAATACTGCATCCTATATACAAGAATATAACTACCATAATACCGCTCCTATATACAAGAATATAACTACTATAATACTGCTCCTATGTATCGGCTTCTTAGGATGCAGCAGAGTTACGACTGCGGTGCGCAGTACACCATGTGGCGTCTTTAGCTTCTTTATCTCGGTGACAGATAATTGATGCTTTCCGAGAATTTATGTGCAGTTTGTGGAGTGGGACATTTTCCATGACTGCGGGGGGTTTGGGTGAGATTACGGATGTATTTACTAACACAGGATAATGTATGGCCTAATAATCCGCACCGCGATCTGCTACATACACTACATGATGCATGGATTTAATCCAAAGTAATTACGACTTGTGTTCAATCCAAAGATGAACAGTGCAGAGGGTTCTGGGAGGCGGAGAGGAGCGCCGGATATGGCGGTGTACGGTTTTGCGATACGTCTTGTAATCTGCATATGTCGCGTCCTCATTAAATCTGTTGTTTCGCCTTCTCTTTGGCGCAGATTGCGAGCGTGTACGTTATCACCGGAGCAGATACGATATGGAATATATTACAAAGACGTCTTGTTTGCCGTCGGCTTCTCTGGTAACTGGAGAGAAAGCAATCAGGTCTGCGGTGCAGTGGAGTGGATGGTGCAGCGCGGGCTGATTATGGGAGAACCCCCGGGGGGCGCTCATACAGCGCACTTTTCCTAATTTGGCTGCATCTTCCGGACTTCTATTAACAATGAGATGAGAATCTGCTGCAAACTGAGGTGTCTATACCAGAGTTTCCCAACCAGGGTGCCTCCAGCTGTTGCAAACCTGCAATTCCCAGACTAAAGATTTCACGGTGACTGCACAACATGCCCAAACTTGAAGCAGATGGGCTACAGCAGCAGGAGACCACACTGGGGGCCACTCCTGTCAGCTAAGAACAGCAAACTGAGGCTACAAGCTTGGTCACTGAGGGGATGTGGTGGAACCGGAGATTCTCATCATGGATGTGCAGCCGACAGATCTAGAGCAACTGTGTGATGTCATCATGTCCATATGGAGGAACTGTGTGATGTCATCATGTCCATAAGGAGGAACTGTGTGATGTCATCATGTCTATATGGAGGAACTGTGTGATGTCATCATGTCCATATGGAGGAACTGTGTGATGTCATCATGTCCATATGGAGGAACTGTGTGATGTCATCATGTCCATATGGAGGAACTGTGTGATGTCATCATGTCCATATGGAGGAACTGTGTGATGTCATCATGTCCATATGGAGGAACTGTGTGATGTCATCATGTCCATAAGGAGGAACTGTGTGATGTCATCATGTCTATATGGAGGAACTGTGTGATGTCATCATGTCCATATGGAGGAACTGTGTGATGTCATCATGTCCATATGGAGGAACTGTGTGATGTCATCATGTCCATATGGAGGAACTGTGTGATGTCATCATGTCTATATGGAGGAACTGTGTGATGTCATCATGTCCATATGAAGGAACTGTGTGATGTAATCATGTCTATATGGAGGACTGTGTGATGTCATCATGTCTATATGGAGGAACTGTGTGATGTCATCATGTCCATATGGAAGAACTGTGTGATGTCATCATGTCCATATGGCGGAACTGTGTGATGTCATCATGTCCATATGGCGGAACTGTGTGATGTCATCATGTCCATATAGAGGAACTGTGTGATGTAATCATGTCCATAAGGAGGAACTGTGTGATGTCATCATGTCTATATGGAGGAACTGTGTGATGTCATCATGTCCATATGAAGGAACTGTGTGACGTCATCATGTCTATATGGAGGAACTGTGTGATGTCATCATGTCTATATGGAGGAACTGTGTGATGTCATCATGTCCATATGGAAGAACTGTGTGATGTCATCATGTCCATATGGAAGAACTGTGTGATGTCATCATGTCTATATGGAGGACTGTGTGATGTCATCATGTCCATATGGAGGAACTGTGTGATGTCATCATGTCCATATGGAGGAACTGTGTGATGTCATCATGTCCATATGGAGGAACTGTGTGATGTCATCATGTCCATATGGAGGAATTGTGTGATGTCATCATGTCCATAAGGAGGAACTGTGTGATGTCATCATTTCTATATGGAGGAACTGTGTGATGTCATCATGTCTATATGGAGGAACTGTGTGATGTCATCATGTCCATATGGAGGAAGTGTGTGATGTCATCATGTCCATATGGAGGAACTGTGTGATGTCATCATGTCTATATGGAGGAACTGTGTGATGTCATCATGTCTATATGGAGGAACTGTGTGATGTCATCATGTCTATATGGAGGAACTGTGTGATGTCATCATGTCTATATGGAGGAACTGTGTGATGTCATCATGTCTATATGGAGGAACTGTGTGATGTCATCATGTCCATATAGAGGAACTGTGTGATGTCATCATGTCCATATAGAGGAACTGTGTGATGTCATCATGTCTATATGTAGGAACTGTGTGATGTCATCATATCCATATGGAGGAACTGTGTGATGTCATCATGTCCATATGGAGGAACTGTGTGATGTCATCATGTCCATATGGTGGAACTGTATGATGTCATCATGTCCATATGGAGAAACTGTATGATGTCATCATGTCTATATGGAGGAACTGTGTGATTTCATCATTTCTATATGGAGAACTGTGTGATGTCATCATGTCCATATGGAGGAACTGTATGATGTCATCATGTCTATATGGAGGAACTGTGTGATTTCATCATTTCTATATGGAGAACTGTGTGATGTCATCATGTCCATATGGTGGAACTGTATGATGTCATCATGTCCATATGGAGAAACTGTATGATGTCATCATGTCTATATGGAGGAACTGTGTGATGTCATCATGTCTATATGGAGGAACTGTGTGATGTCATCATTTCTATATGGAGGAACTGTGTGATGTCATCATGTCCATATGGGGGAACTGTGTGATGTCATCATGTCCATATGGGGGAACTGTGTGATGTCATCATGTCTATATGGAGGAACTGTGTGATGTCATCATGTCCATATGGGGGAACTGTGTGATGTCATCATGTCTATATGGAGGAACTGTGTGATGTCATCATGTCCATATGGAGGAACTGTGTGATGTCATCATGTCTATATGGAGGAACTGTGTGATGTCATCATGTCCATATGGAAGAACTGTGTGATGTCATCATGTCTATATTGAGGAACTGTGTGATGTCATCATGTCTATATTGAGGAACTGTGTGATGTCATCATGTCTATATTGAGGAACTGTGTGATGTCATCATGTCCATATGAAGGGAAATCTCTGAGGGATGTTTCGTGCACCATGAAGAAAGTATAAAGGGGTTCCACCCGGAACTAGAGAGGTGTACCTAATAAAATGGCCAATGAGTGTATAGCCGTTGGCTGTCCGGGCATGCTGGGAGTTGTAGTTTTGCAACATCTGGAGGTACACATTTTTGGACACAATAAACGCAATACACGCGAATAAACAGAACGCCGTGCCGTTTGGTTTGCAGGGTTGTTTGCCCTTTAATACTTTGACGCATTTCGGCGGCTTCGCCTTTGAAGGAACCTTTGCAGGAGCACTGAGGAAGAAATTCAGCAGATGTTTTCTCCCCGAGGGGATCGGGTAACGACACAATTAACTTATACCGCCATAGAGTTTACATTCCGCGTGGCTGTGTCTCTAATTAATCCAATTGCTGTGACAGCCACTAAGCTGACGTTAGAATAACGCTTCGATAAGCATTGATTCCGCAGGTACCTGATGGGGGGAGTAGGGGGGACCCGATGGGGCGGGGGACCTGCAATTCGATGATGATCCTGTTCTGCGCTGACCTTGGGGTTAGCGCATTGACCACAGTAGCGCTCGCCTCTAGTCAATTACAGACCGGCGGTGACCCCTCATCGAATATATACCGCTCTACACCGGCTTCATCTAAACAACCTGCAGCTACCGAAACAACGTGTTATGAAGTGACGGAGTCCTCAAGGCCCACGTCAACCGGAAAAATCCGTCCACCCCAAATAATCCCATTTATGTCTATTTCACAACTAATAGCGCCATATAGTTTCCAAAATAAGAGCGACGAATAGTGTAAGAAATAATACTGCTATATAAATCCCATAAACTAGCGTAATGAATTGACAAAATGATACTGATATATAATGCATAAAGAAAAGTGCAATCCTTAATTTATAGTACCATACTGTGCAGAAATAATAGTATCATACAGATTCTAGATAAAAGCGATAAAGATTGGTGCATAAATATATCTATTTCATATCTATCTATCTATTTCATATCTATCTATCTCATATCTATCTATTTCATATCTATCTATCTCATATCTATCTATCTCATATCTATCTATCTATCCTATATCTAGCTATCCATCTCATATCTATCTATCTATCTCATATCTATCTCATATCTATCTATCTCATATCTATCTCATATCTATCTCAATCTCATATCTATCTATCTATCTATCTATCTCATATCTATCTATCTCATATCTATCTATCTATCTATCTCATATCTATCTATCTCATATCTATCTATCTATCTCATATCTATCTATCTATCTATCTATCTATCTCATATCTATCTATCTCATATCTATCTATCTATCTATCTCATATCTATCTATCTATCTATCTCATATCTATCTATCCATCTCATATCTATCTATCTGTCTCATATCTATCTCCTAAGTCTCGCTCAGATAAGTGATCCCATCATTATCTCCTTACAATAACACAATAACACCATGTGATCCCTGTATACATTATAATGCCGCCTGCGCTCACCCATCCCCCGGCCTCCAGCAAGCACAGTCAATGGTCCATTTGATTGAAAAAGACACTTGAATTAAGGAATGTGCGGGATGTATAAGGATCGGATGTGGATGGCGGATTATTTTATTATTATTATCATTATTATTATTGTTGTTGTGGTTGTTTCTGGGGAGAACACAAACACTACACATGGTTATCATGGAGACGTGTCCGGCCTGTAGTCATTCATTATACTCAGTTTTCTTTTGTATGATATAGATTATACTGTATATATATATATATATATATATATATATATATATATATATGGTGTCCCATTACCGTATCCTATCTGGTACTTGCGTATGTGGGTCCCCTAAGCCAGAGTCCCTAGGACGTCGGGGTCCCCATTGTCTAGTTCACCCCTAGTCACCTCTCATCTAGATAGTTGTTGAGCTAATGGTTTATTTATGATGCATGTAAATATGATTGTATAAATGTCTATAAATAGTTAATTACCTGTATACAGCGTAGCAGGACCTGCGGGTCACGTGATCAGGAAAGCTCTATGGTTTTTGCTTTAGGACCTTTGGAGGTCCCTGTGACGTATTCTACCCATCACTCATTGTAACGGTGAGTGACAGTTACTGGGACCAATCCAAAGCAGCCCTGCCCATATAAGGAAGCGGCGGCCATTGCTCTCTCTCTCTTAGCTCCTGCGCTCCTGACGAGGAAGGACCTGTACAGCTATCTCCCGCAGTGAGTTAGGCCCGAGTCTCGCGGCAACGGCTGATCGATTCTAAATTGAGAGTGTATCAATCCCTAAGCACTCTGCATGATCACCGGACCTTATCTATCCCCTAAATCCAGACGGATCTGCAAATATTACCCTAAATTCAGAAACTGTATCTAAAAGTCAAGGTCTGCAACAACTGTCAGTCATTGCACTATATAGAGACTGTATTCCTGAGACTGTTATTGTGCATTGGATGTACTGCAAGCCTTTCAGTAAAGTTTGTTCAAGTTCAAGTATCTTGTGGACCTTCAATCATTTTATACATGAACCTATTGTTACTGGGAAGGGCGGCGATAGGCCGGAGAATGACCTCAGCATACTAGCCCTCAGCCTGGCGTCACGAACTATAGGGTTAACATTAACCCCTCATTTACCTAAACAACACCCCAACTACCATACACCCCCCAAGGGCTACCACAAAGCCTTTTTGGCATTGCACAAACAGGATTCGGGTGTGTGCCTACTACAGTTGCCACTAGTGAAAGTGTACTCCCCCCCAGAAAATGAACTTTATTCATGTGCTGTAAACCATGTTGCTGTGTACAGGAACGGTGCTCGTGGTGCACCATACAAAGGGGCCACGAAAAAAGCAAGGGGGGAGGCGAAGATTCATCTACAATTGAAATGTGTAAACTGTGCAATGAGTTCATGCTGCGATCCTTTGGTCCGGTCGGCACAGGCGGAGCCGAACTGCTGCCGGAAAAGCGTGCGAAGAAAGCCCGTGTTGCGCCACGCCCAGCCCCTGGGCGTGGCCACCAAGTTGCTGTGTCGCAGCCAAAAGGGAACTCAGAAATACAGGAGTCATTTCTGGAGGGACCGGAAGTCGGGGCTGCACCGATAGCGTCCTTCCTGCCCAGCGCCATTTTGGAGAAGCCCACTATAAAAGACGCCATGCACAGCGACCTCTTCAGTCTGCATGGAGAGCCGGAGACTGCGGACATGGCGGAGAGCAACGTTCCACGTCGGGAAGTTGGCAAAATGGCGCCGGAAAAGCGGAAAGTTGTGGCAGTCGCAGCCCGACTTTTCCAAGAGCTTGCTGACCGTCCGCAGCGGTTGTCATTGGACAAAGAGGGGGCCTGCAATCTTCCCCCACTGCCTGATGATGACGACGATTGGCCAGAGACACCTCCAGCGGAGAGCGCAGGGACACCTGGAGGTGCACCACGGGTGAGATTGTCCCCTCACCATGGAACCTGGGGCTCGTTGGCCAAGATCCCATTGGAGGAGTCTGCTGTGAGTACCCCGCCATAGGCGGCCTATTCTTCCTCCTCCCGCCCTGAGGTCATACCTCGATCAAGCTTGCCAAGTGCACAACCGTGCTCACCAAAATTGCCGCAATGGGTGTTCGGGGATGAGCCGGAGCTGATCGAGTACATGCACAGAGTGCTTCAACCATTACCTGTGAAGTCACTCCCACCAATCCCAACTGCAGAGAAAGAAAGGGCCTGTCAGGAAGCCAAGCTGTCCGAATTGATGGAAAAGCTAAAGGCCCGACACAGAGAACTCTATGCCCCCAAGCACGTACATTTGCCTTATGAAGAAAAAGTGCGGTATCAAGAAAATACCAAAGAAATGGAGGCATTGTACATATACGCAAATGGGATCACCCCCGAGAAGGGGAGGAGCCATTAGAAAGAAGAAGAGCAACTGTGGCCAAGTTCGACAAGGTCAGAGGTTATGGGACACTCCTTGACTGCCACACTGGGCAGACCATCCTCGTAAACCGGCGAGCAGTGCAAGGGCCATATCTCCATAGGAGGTTCTACACCTTGGAGGTGGGTGAAATTGTGGAGTACACCCCTGTCCAGTGCCTTTGTGGAGAATGGGCTGCAGTGGTCACCAGACCAACAGCCCCAACACAGCTTCCTTTCAAATATTTCCCGTCAACGGATTGGGAGTCTGATCCCTTCAACTTGAGGCCGAAAAGGTCTGCTCCTAAAGCCTCCACCAGCGTACCCAAGGAGGAGGAGCCTAAAGAGTCCAGGTCATCATCTTCTATGTACAGCAAAGAGTCAAGTTCTTCATCTTCTTCATACCGTCGAGAGTCAAGTTCTGCACAGTGTGAAGAAAGTAGGCTAAAGTTGCGGCCACCCAAGTCAGTACCTAGACCCTCTTGGAGCAATGAGAGTTTGTCTAACCCTGGGGTACCAACATATGTACCTAGGCCCTCTCGGAGCCTTGAGAGTTCGCCTGTTCCTGAGGTACCAACGAAAGAGTCGTGGGACCATCCTAGTTTAGAGATGGTACTCAAGCCCTATTGCCCCACTTTGATCCCGGATAGTAAGCCTATAACCCCTTCTCAAGCTGCCATCCACAACTCCATCCTCACCAATGTGGTGTGGCAAAGCTATGTCAATTCTGCACCTGCCTCTGATGTTGGCAGATATAGGGGAACCAAGAGAGGCACAACAAGAGTAAAGAAGAACATCTTCTAAAGAGACTCTAAAGTAATGTCCTATTGTTTTTCTGTCTAAACATTCTTGTCTTACAGCAACCAAGTTCAAGAATTGTGCCTAGCAGGACTCTGCTAAGTTTGTTCCAGTTCAAAGTTCAGCAACGTAACCACTAAGCTTGTGCCTGACTATTAAGTCAAGAGACTCCTAGCCTGTAGGAGGTTCATCAAGGACTATACCCGGCTGAGTTGTGGTTAAGGCCGTGTTTATCTTTCCCTTCCATGAACTCTTAGTGTAGGTGGACTGCTGATCCTTACACGCCACTTTGTATATTTCCCTTCCATGGACTCCTAGTGTAGGTGGACTGCTGATCCTTACACATCTGCTTTATGTATATACCAGCAGCTTCATAAGAACTCTTATGCTAAATGTTGCACTTATCAGGTGAATGCGCCTGAACCATGTTGGAGTGTTGATAATTGTGTAAGTCTGTATAGTAAATATGTATATGGTTCCGTACACAGGAAGATATCCTCGTGTCTGTGTACATAAATAGTAAGTAAAGGTTGTACAAAGAAAAAAAAATAGCCTAATGCCTATGTACATAAAAAAAAATGAGTCAGAGCTGTACACAGAAAATATCAACGTACTGCACGTGTACACTCAACGCTAAAAACATAAATAATTCTTGTACATACAAATGTATTTAAAAAAATGCTAAAGGTGTTTAGTAGGTAACTCAACAGGGGACACCTCGGCTCCTCCGAGAGTAGTATTATTGCTGTCGCCCATCACTAGCACCTGTCTCAATAAAAACAATAGGGAACATTGCCCCTTAAAATAGTACTTGCACATATAGTACCCTAGATTGCTAACTTAAATGTACTACCTCAAGTTTCTCTAGTACATACATCAAAATAAATATCTCACTTAAGAAAAAACTTAGGAATTGTAGCATATTGATACCCAATTCCTGCCACTGTTAGGTACACTTCTTCTTCTCTTTCATTGCGTGTGTGAGATGCTCTGCCTGGCCATTAGGTGCTCTTGCTAATACAGAATTAAACACGTAATTCTAAGAATAACCTAGTTAGGTTGTTTTGCAAGTGCTCTAGGGGTAAGTAGCGTGTAGCCGATAGACCCTAGCAGCCACCCTTACTGTGACCTAGCTTCCGGCTAACCAGTATAACCTTATGTGTACTTACAGGTAACTTATTGTTGGCAAAGAAATAAAATGTGTGAGATAATAAAATTGTCTAGTCAGCTTGAAGCTAAAGGTATATAGAGCTGAACTAATGTCTAGATAGTCTCATGTATAGAGAGTTATACTTATGTTCAGTTTAGCTTCCAAAAATGTGTAGAGAGCTACTAAAATGTCTTAGGAGCTAGAAACTACATGTCAGATAGCTGCCTAATTGTCTAGGAAGCTTAGAATGTATAGTAAGCTTAACGAAAATGTATAAGAAGCTAGAAACTAAAGGATAGATAGCTTCGTTAATGTCTAGATAGCATTCATATCTAGATAGCACCAATGTCTAGATAGATTTCTATTGTCTAGTCCAGCGTTTACCTGCTCACCCCCGCTGACCGGGAGCGTTGCGATAGTGTCTCTAGCGGGGATGCGACCCGTGATGCGGGACGTGCCCTCTCGCGGTTCGCATCCCAGCCTGCTTACCAGACCTGTCCTTCGTCTGTCCTGTCCCGGCGCGCACGGCCCCGCTCCCTAGGGCGTGCGCGCGCCGGCTCTCTGCGATTTAAAGGGCCAGTGCGCCTGGTCCAAATTAGTAACTTCACCTGTGCACTGGTCTATATTACCTCACTTCCCCTTCCCTGTATTGCCGGATCTTGTTGCCATTGTGCCAGTGAAAGCGTTCCTTGTATGTCCCAAGCCAGTGTTCCAGACCTCCTGCCGTTGCCCCTGACTATGATCCTTGCTGCCTGCCCTGACCTTCTGCTACGTCCGACCTTGCTCTTGCCTAATCCCTTGTACCACGCCTATCTCAGCAGTCAGTCGGGGTTGAGACGCTATCGGGTGGAACGACCTGGGGGTTACCTGCCGCAGCAAGTCCATCCCGCTTTGCGGCGGACTCTGGTGAATACCAGTAACCCCTTAGACTCCGTTCCCCTGGTACGGCCCACATCATCACCCCACTGACACAGAGGATCCACCATTAGTATCCTCTCAGTACCCGGATCCTGACAATGGCGATATATGTCCATCTGGACCAGGTGGGTTTTATCCCAAGTAGGCAGGCCCTGGATCAAACCCACAGAATCATCGATTTAGTCTCCCTTCTGCACTCTTCCTGGGATGGCCAAACTAATTCCCGATCAGGGTTTTTGCTTTCTCTGGACCTACGAAAGGTGAATTCTTCCAAATCATTAGCTATGAATGTTAATTTACCGGAGAGAGTGGTTAAACTCCTGAAGTTAAATTTAGATTTTCAGTGGACAACACGTAGCCTGCCTTATTTGGGTATACAATTGACTCCCTTAATTTCCTCCTTATATTCAGCTAATTATCCTCAATTATTTCGAGATATTAGGACTGATCTGCGAACCTGGTCCAACTATACCCTTTTGTGGCTGGGCAGGATTGCTTCTGTAAAAATGAACCTGTTACCGAGGCTTCTCTATGCTTTCCGTGCTCTTCCAGTATCTATTCCAGCCCAAGCCCTGGATAGTTTACATTCGGAGTTACTGGGTTTCATTTGGGGCTCTAAGGGTAGTAGGGTGGGACGTAGAACACTATTTGCTTCCCAATCTCAAGGGGGTTTAGGGGTTACTAACCTGAAGAAATACTTCCAGGCAGCGAGACTAGGTCAGTTGGCTCAAATTCACGCTGGACCCTCATGCCCTCAATGGGTAGATATAGAACAGCTTGCCTCCCCTGATGTCCCTCTCTCGCTCCTACATTGGCTCCTGGCCAAAGAAAGACCAGCGATTCTCTCCCCAAATCTCTCACAATCATTATCAATATGCGATGGTCTACGCAATATGTTCTCCTTACAATCGCCCCATATGCCAGTGGCCCCCCTGTTTCGTAATCCTGTATTTCCCCCAGGTATGGTTTCCTTAGCATTCTCATGGTGGTCTAATAAGGGTCTCTTTCGCATAGGTGACTTTATTGACCATAGAGGCATTAAATCTCCTGCTGACCTGCAATTTTTTTTATAAATTACCAGACTCTGAACTATTCCGTTACAACCAAATAGCCCATTTTTTATCTGGTTTAAAAAGACAAGTGCCGGACATTACCTGCCGCACTTTGTATGAAACATTGTGTCTTAAGATTTCGGACACCAGGGGGGCAATATCTGCTATCTATACAACCCTATTAGGACCTACCACAAAATTACCATATATGTTGGCTTGGGAGAGGGACTTGGGGAAACCGCTTGAATTAAAAGACTGGGCTCAAAGCACTATGGTTACTTCCAAACTCTCAATTAATACGTCCTTGCAGGAGGCAGGCTGGAAGGTCCTCCTTCGATGGTATCTGGTCCCAGCCAGGATAGCGAAGATGTATCCTTCAGCGTCCCCGTATTGCTTTCGCAATTGCCAACAGGTGGGCAACATGATCCACATTTGGTGGGACTGTCCACGGATTAGACGATACTGGATAAGGGTATATCACTTTATTTTCTCTGTGACAGGCGTTAATCTTAAAAAATCTCTTGAGCAGGCATTGTTAAATGCTCCGATCCCTAACACTTCAACGGGCTGACGAAAACGAATCTACTACATCGCTATAGCAACAAATTGGAAATCGGCTTCCATCCCATTTCAGCTGATCCGTACCAAACTGAATTGGATTATGGCGAATGATAAATTGACTAGTCTCCTATCAGACTCCCAAAAGACTTTTGATGCCACTTGGCGGCCTTGGGTGGAGTATCTTGATGATCCCTCTTAACATATATGAGGCAATGGAACTTTCTTTCTTTTTTACTCTTACCTCCTTTCTCTCCTTTTCATCTCCTTGTCTCCTCTCTTCCCCCTTTTCTTGTCCTGTCTGTCCTCCCTTATGTGTCTGCCTAATTGATGTCAATTTCCTGGTATTTCCGGGAACACTATATACATAAATTTTGGTTTTCCAAATTACAATGACTTGGGCGCCTTCTTGTTACTTATACCTAGAAGCCTAGACGAGAGGGTGCCTTCCTCAGACCCTCTGAAGGGTGTGGTTACAACTGGCTTGTGGCTATGCCCGTACAGGGAATGGGACTGAATTAGATTTAGTTATGATTGTGGTATTTTCCACTTGTTACTTACATTAACAATTAGTATAACATTGGTATTTATGTTATTACGCTGTTGTGGTATTTACCATGCTGATATACTTTGTATTTGACAAACTCAATAAATACCTTTGAAAAGACTGTGGTGAAGGCAGCGGCTTGGCGGATGGGGGTCTCCTGCAGGCGATTGTCTGGAAAGCTTCTCTTTTGGAGAGGATTTGGGCCCAGAAGAGAAAAGAAAGAATAAAAAAGCAAAGGGCAAAAAGCGAAAGAAAACAGAAGGACAAATAAAGTTTGTCTTTTCTCCTCTCCAGCAGTCTGGGTCGGCTGAGAAGTCGGTTCCGGGTGCTGGGTCCCCCAATCTGCCAGACCCCGTTTCTGTAGTGGAGCGGGGCCAGCATGGGGGATACAGTAGTGCACCCAAAATGGCCGCGGGTGCTATAGAAAAAAAAGGGCACCTTCCTGTGAGGGGGGAGGGTGTCCAGGCACCAGAAAATGATGGCAGACTTGTCTGTTCGGGGGGCGGTCCCCCGGTTGAAGTGGGCGGTACAGGTCCTGGAACTGCAGGGCACTCTCCTGTGAGGGGGAGAGTGTCCGGGTGCCGGAACTTGTTGGTTCAGGGGGCGGTCCCCTAGGTGATGCGGTCGGTACCAATTCTGGCACTGCGGGGCACTCCCTTGTGAAGGGGGAGGTTCCCTGCGCATCAGCTGCAGTAGGCGGGGTGGGAGTGTGTCCGGAGGGACAGCTCCCGCCAAGGTCTTTGATATTGTGTGAAGGGGCGGGGCCATGTATGCTGGAGGCGGAGCCTGTATCTGTGCCCCAAGAGACTGGAAAGAAGAGCCGTGCAATCCTAAAACCAGTAACTCTAATACCTGGAGCAATAGACCCAGCCAGCCCAGTCTGTAACACACCAAGGGAGAGTGTAGGCAAGAGTGAAAGTGAGAGCAAAAATGGGAATAAAAATGGTAATGTGCAGAATGTGAGTTATGGTAGTGCGCATGGGAGGAGTTGTAGTAGCAGTATGGATGAAGGGGGTGCAAGCAGAGTGCAAGAGAGGGGTGCAAGTGAAGTGTATGAGAGGGGTGCAAGTGGAGTGCAAGAGAGGGGTGCAAGTCAAGTGTATGAGAGGGGTGCAAGTGGAGTGCAAGAGAGGGGTGCAAGTGAAGTGTATGAGAGGGGTGCAAGTGGAGTAAAATAGAGGGGGAAGTGGGGTGCAAGAGAGGGGTGCAAGTGGAGTAAAGTAGAGGGGTGCAAGTGGGGTGCAAGAGAGGGGTGAAAGTGGAGTAAAATAGTGGGGTGCAAGTGGGGTGCAAGAGAGGGGTGCAAGTGGAGTAAAAGAGAGTGGTGCAAGTGAAGTGTATGAGAGGGGTGCAAATGTAGTGAAAGAGGAGAGCAAGTGAGGTGCATGAGAGGGGTGCTTGTGAAATTCAGGTGAGGAGTGGTAGTGGTATGCAAAAGAGAGGTGTTATGGCTGATGCTTATGTTAGTAACAAGGGTGCTGGTTTGGGGTCTGAGTCAGGTTCTGGTTCGACTGCCCCCTCCCCCTTTCCCGGTAGTGGCTGTTTCTCCCGGAAGTTAAGCCAGCGTCAGGGGATCAGAGGGATCCCCATCTCTATCTGGCTTGGGGGTCATTTGCAACAGCATCTCCTGAAGGCTCTACGTAGGGGAGACAGGTCAATCCATGTAGAGGAAACAAGAAAAGACAGGAGCGCTTCCATGTGCAGGATCGCAAATATATTAGTGGAAATAGCAGGGTGAGTATTACACTCACCTTATAAGGTTGTGCAATTCCGAGGCACAACGCTCAACTGGCTGGTAATGGATACAGGAAGAGAGCACAATCGAAATTCAGGGAAGTAATCCCGTGCTGCCAAAACTCCAGGACAGGGTGAGTAGGTATAAAGCAATTGTCAGGATCCGGACTGGTATGCGGAGAAGACACGGGTGGTGGATCCTCTGTGTCAGTGAGGTGATGGCGTGTGCCGTACCAGGGGAACGGAATCTAAGGGGTTACTGGTTTTCACCAGAGCCCGCCGCAAAGCGGGATGGACTTGCCGCGGCAGGTAACCCCCAGGTCGTTCCACCAGATAGCGACTCAACCACACTGGCAGCTGAGACATGCGCGGTACACAAGGACAAGGCAAGAGCAAGGTCGGACATAGCAGAAGGTCTGGGCAGGCAGCAATGGTTCGTAGTCAGGGGCAACGGCAAGGGTCTGGATACACAGGCAATGGAACACACAGAAACGCTTTCTCAGGGCACAAGGCAACAATATCCGGCAAGGACAGGAAGGGGAAGTGGATTTATATAGTGTAGGGAGCGTTAGGAACTAATTGGGCCAGACACCAATTAATGGTACACTGGCTCTTTAAATCTGAGAGACCCGGCGCGTGCGCCCTAGAGAGCGGGGCCACGCGCGCCGAGACTGAGCAGAAGGACGGGACCGGTGAGTGACGCGGGATGCGACCCGCTGGCGGGCACGTCCCGCCACGGGGATCGCATCCCCGCCGAGGGACACAGAGCAGCGCTCCCGGTCAGAATCGCTGACCGGGCCGCTGCAAGCAGGGAAGTGACGCGGTGAGCGCTCCAGAGGGGAAGCGGGGCCCGGAGCACTCGGCCTTACAGCAATATGATTTTATTTAAACACACAACGCGTTTCAAAGCCGGTATGGCTTTTTCATCAGGCATGTAATACAAATACAAATGTCGGTTTATATAGAACATGAAAAGGGGAGGGGGGAGGTGCAAAAATCGAACACAAACGGAAATAACAAGAAACAAGGAGGAGTATAACCCACAGTGAGCTACGTAATACAATTACATAAAATGTACCGTTTGTTATAATAAAAAGAGCTGACAATCTAAAATAAATGTCAACCAAGATAAAAAGCTAAAACTATCTCCTGGTCCTCTCAATCATCTCATTAAGCCCTTCTGGGTTTAAAGTATTAATTTTAAAAATCCAGAAGGACTCACGGTTTATTAGTTGTTGAAATCAGTTGGCAGATTCTGCAGGGATAGAATCGATTACACATAGAGGCCATTCATATCACCGCCATGACTTAAAGTCATATATCGTGATAGACTATGCAGCATACATTTTTTATTGATATCATAAAGATATTTATTCATTCTGGCACGTAAAGTTTGTGTTGTGAGGCCGACATATTGGATGCCGCATTTACATGTTATTAAGGGGGTATTCCAGGCCAAAACTTTTTTTTATATATCAACTGGCTCCGGAAAGTTAAACAGATTTGTAAATTACTTCTATTAAAAAATCTTAATCCTTCCAATAGTAATTAGCTTCTGAAGTTGAGTTGTTGTTTTCTGTCTAACTGCTCTCTGATGACTCACGTCCCGGGAGCTGTGCAGCTCCTATGGGGATATTCTCCCATCATGCACAGCTCCCGGGACGTGACATGATTATTGAGCAGTTAGACAGAAAACTTCAGAAGCTAATAACTATTGGAAGGATTAAGATTTTTTAATAGAAGTAATTTACAAATCTGTTTAACTTTCCGGAGCCAGCTGATATATATAAAAAAAGGTTTTGCCTGGAATACCCCTTTAAATATACCACGTAGGTAGATGAACAATCAGCATGTATTTTTGTTCTAAAGGTCTCATCTGTGGATTTAGAGATGAAGCTGGTTGTTCCACCTTTCTGTATCCAGGAGCAACACAAGCATCTCGGGTTATTGCACGCAAAGGGGCCTGGGCTAGTATGTTTTTTAACGAAACAATTCGTTAATCTTTCTTCCTCATTCTTTTGTAATTTTTTTATTCGACTAGGAGCGAGATGAAAAGTTTTCGCTCTTCGGAATGTTAAAATAGTTTTTTTTCGGTAGTATTGATTTTAAAATGGGACCGGAAAGTAAAATGGGCCAGTGTTTATATAAGGAACTACGAATATTAGTAGTACAAGAATTGTAATTAGTGATAAAATAGAATTTTCTATCCAGAATACCTCTTGTGTTTTTATTCTTATTACAAGTATTTACTTTTTTTTGGGTCCAGTAAATTCCGCTGTTGTAATTTTTTCACCCTATTAAAAGCGTCATTTAAAACTTTTTTCAGGTAGCCTTTTTCGTAAAAATGTTCCCGCAATAAATTAGACTGAACCTTAAAATCTGTATCAGAACTACAATTCTTCCTAATCTGCCGATATTGGCCATATAGTATATTTTTAACCCATTTAGGGTAGTGGCAACTAGAAAAATTTAAAAAAACTATTCACGTCCACTTTTTTAAAATGTGTTTTAGTCTGTATAATACCATAAAAATCTTAAAAAATTCCCAGATCCAGAAAAACAATATTAGTGGAAGAAAAATTGGGGGTAAAAAACAGCCCCCATTGATTGTCATTGAGATGCCCCACAAATTCCAGGGCTTCAATTTCACTGCTATTCCAAATAATGAACAAATCGGCAATGAATCGACGGTAAAATAAAATATGGGAGTCCTGCCAGGGGGACTGTGCGATGTAAAGGGACTCGAAAAGCCCCATGTATAAGTTAGCATAGCTTGGTGCGAATCGAGTCCCCATCGCACTCCCTACTCCTGCCGATAAATCTGATCATTAAAACTAAAAACAATATTTTGTAAAATAAATTATGATTGCACATCTCCTATACTATCATCTTTTTCCCAAAAAATTTTTATTGCACTCAAACCCTTTTCTTCTAAAATAATTGAATAAAGTGCACTGACATCAAGGGTTAAAAAATAAAAATTTGCTGTAAAAACAATGGACTGTAATTCCTGAATTTATTGAGTAGAATCACGTAAATAAGCTGGAAGCTCCAAGACATACTGCTGTAAAAACAAATCCACATAGTGGGACAAGTGACTAGTAATTGAGCCGATGCCGGAAATTATCGGCCGCCCAGGAGGTTTATGCTCATCCGATTTCAACAACTAATAAACCGTGAATCCTTCTGGATTTTTAAAATTAAAGGGGTATTCCGCCCCTAGACATCTTATCCCCTATCCAAAGGATAGGGGATAAGATGTCAGATCGCCGGGGTCCCACTGCTGGGGACCCCGGGGATCACTGCTGCAGCACCCCGCTATCATTACTGCGCAGAGCGAGTTCGCTCTGCACGTAATGACGGGCAATACAGGGGCCGGAGCCCCTCATGACGTCTGTGCAGTAATGATGGCGGGGTGCCGCAGCGGCAATCCCCGGGGTCCCCAGCAGCGGGACCGTGGCAATCTAACATCTTATCCCCTATCCTTTGGATAGGGGATAAGATGCCAGGGGCGGAATACCCCTTTAATACTTTAAACCCAGAAGGGCTTAACCTCTTAAGGACCCAGCCATTTTACACCTTAGGACCCGGCCATTTTTTGAACATCTGACCACTGTCACTTTAAACATTAATAACTCTGGAATGCTTTTAGTTATCATTCTGATTCTGAGATTGTTTTTTCGTGACATATTCTACTTTAACATGGTGGTAAATTTTTGTGGTAACTTGCATCCTTTCTTGGTGAAAAATTAGAAAATTTTGCATTTTTCTAACTTTGAAGCTCTCTGCTTGTAAGGAAAATGGATATTCAAAATATTTAAATTTTTTTTCACATATACAATATGTCTACTTTATGTTTGCATCATAAAATTGACAAGTTTTTACTTTTGGAAGACACCACAGGGCTTCAAAGTTCAGCAGCAACTTTCCAATTTTTCACAAAATTTCCAAACTCACTATTTTTCAGGGACCAGTTCAGATTTGAAGTGGATTTGAAGGGTCTTCATCTTAGAAATACCCCACAAATGACCCCATTATAAAAACTGCACCCCCCAAAGTATACAAAATGATATTCGGTCAGCCTTTTAACCCTTTAGGTATTTCACAGGAATAGCAGGAAAGTGAAGGAGAAAATTCACAATCTTCATTTTTTACACTCACATGTTCTTGTAGACCCAATTTTTGAATTTTTAGGAGGGATAAAAGGAGAAAATGTATACTTATATGTGTAGCCCAATTTCTCTCGAGTAAGCACATACCTCATATGTCTATGTAAAGTGTTCGGCGGGCGCAGTAGAGGGCTCAGAACCGAAGGAGTGGCAAGGGGATTTTGGAGAGTACGTTTTTCTGAAATGGTTTTTGGGGGGCATGTTGCATTTAGGAAGCCACTATGGTGCCAGAACAGCAAAAATAAAACCACATGCCATACCATTTTGGAAACAAGACCCCTTGAGGAACGTAACAAGGAATTAAGTGAGCCTTAATACCCCACATGTGTTTCACGACTTTTGCATATGTAAAAAAATAAAATAAAATTTCACTAAAATGTGTGTTTCCCCCAAATTTCAAATTTTTGCAAGGGTTAATAGCAGAAAATACCCCCCAAAATTTGTAACCCCATCTCTTCTGAGTATGAAGGTACCCCATAAGTTGGCCTGTAGTGCACTACGGGCGAACTACAATGCTCAGAAGAGAAGGAGTCATATTTGGCTTTTTGAGAGCAAATTTTGCTCGGGGGCATGTCCCATTTAGGAAGCCCCTATGGTGCCAGGAGAGCAAAAAAAACACATGGCATACCATTTTGGAAACTAGACCCCTTGAGGAACGTAACAAGGAATAAAGTGAGCCTTAATACCCCACAGGGGTTTCACGACTTTTGCATACGTAAAAAAAAAAAAAAATTCACTAAAATGGGTGTTTCCCCCCCAAATTTCACATTTTTGCAAGGGTTAATAGCAAAATATACCCCCCAAAATTTGAAACCCCATCTCTTCTGAGTATAGTGGTACCCCATAAGTTGACCTGAAGTGCACTACGGGCGAACTACAATGCTCAGAAGAGAAGGAGTCATATTTGGCTTTTTGAGAGCAAATTTTGCTCGGGGGGCTTGTGGCATTTAGGAAGCCCCTATGGTGCCAGGACAGCAAAATGACCCCCACATGGCATACCAGTTTGGAAACTAGACCCCTTGAGGAACGTAACAAGGGGTACAGTGAGCATTTACCCCCACTGGTGTCTGTCAGATCTTTGGAACAGTGGTCTGTACAACATTTTTAATTTGCACTGCCCACTGTTCCAAAGATCTGTCAGACACCAGTGGGGTGTAAATTCTCACTGCACCCCTCATTACATTCCGTGAGGGGTGTAGTTTCCGAAATGGGGTCACATGTGGGGTTTTGTTTTTTTTGCGTTTGTCAAAACCGCTGTAACAATCAGCCACCCCTGTGCAAATCACCTCAAATGTACATGGCGCACTCTCCCTTCTGGGCCTTGTTGTGCACCCCCAGAGGACTTTACGCCCACATATGGGGTATCTCCGTACTCGGGGGAAATTGAATTACAAATTTTGGGGGGCTTTTTTCCCTTTTACCTCTTGTCAAAATGAAAAGTATAGGGCAACACCAGCATGTTAGTGTAAAAAAAATATTTTTTTACACTAACATGCTGGTGTAGACCCCAACTTCACATTTTCATAAGGGGTGAAAGGAGAAAAAAGCCCCACAAAATTTGTTAGGCAATTTCTCCCGAGTACGGTGATACCCCATATGTGAGCCTAAACTGTTGCCTTGAAATACGACAGGGTTCCAAAGTGAGAGTGCCAAGCGCAAAGGCCTAAATTAGGGATTAGCATAGGGGTGGACATAGGGGTATTCTACGCCAGTGATTCCCAAACAGGGTGCCTCCAGCTGTTGCAAAACTCCCAGCATGCTTGGACAGTCAACGGCTGTCCAGCAATACTGGGAGTTGTTGTTTTGCAACAGTTGGAGGCTCCATTTTGGAAACAGTGGCGTACCAGACGTTTTTCATTTTTATTGGGGAGGGGGGCTGTGTAGGGGAATGTGTATATGTAGTGTTTTTTACTTTTTATTTTATTTTGTGGTAGTGTAGTGTAGTGTTTTTAGGGTACAGTCACATGGGCGGGGGGTTACAGCGAGTTTCCTGCTGCGAGTTTGAGCTGCCGCGCAAAATTTGCTGCATCGCAAACTTGCAGCCTGATACTCACTGTAAGCCCCCTGCCCATGTGAATGTATCCTGTACATTCACAGGGGGGGACCTCCAGCTGTTGCAAAACTACAACTCCCAGCATGCACAGTCTATCAGTGCATACTGGTAGTTATAGTTTTGCAACAGCTGGAGGCACACGGGTTGGGAAACACTGAGTTAGGAAACAGACAATGTTTCCCAACCAGTGTGCCTCCAGCTGTTGAAAAACCACAACTCCCAAACATTCTCAGGCATGCTGGGAGTAGTAGTTCGGCAACATCTTTAGAGCCAGATGTTGCCGAACTACAATTCCCAGCATGCTTGGAGTTGTAGTTTTGCAACATCTGGAGGACTACAGTTTGCAGACCACTAATACAGTGGTTCCCAATCTGTGCCCTTCCAGATGTTGCAAAACTACAACTCCCAGTATGCCAAAACTGTCCAGGCATGCTGGGAGTTGTAGTTCTGCAACATCTGAATGGCCAGATGATACAGAACTACAACTCCCAGCATGCCTGGACAGTAAGGGCATGCTGAGGATGTGTAGTTTTGCAACATCTGGAAGGGCACAGTGGTCCCAAAACTGGGGACCTCAAGATGTTGCAAAACTGCAACTCCCAGCATGCCCAGATGCCAAGGGCTGTCTGGGCATGCTGGGAGTTGTAGTTTACAGGGTCCCATTACAGCAATGCATGTCGCTTTACGGCGACGTACATTGCTGTAAAGGGCCCGACCGCGGCTGAAGATCAACTCACCTGTCGCCGCCGCCGCCATCTTCACGCCGGGATCCGGGTCTTCAGGGACGAGGTAAGTACCGGGGCCGGTCCCCAGCACTCCCCCGTCCCCCGCCGCGTCCTCCGGTCTTCATCCCGTCCTCTCCGGACTTTCAGGGGCCGGGCAGGACGGGAGGAAGTAACCGCCCCCCCTCCTGCGATTGGTCGGTTAACTAACCGAAGAATCGCAGGGGATCGGAGGAGGTGGCAGGCTTGCCACCTCGCTCCTAGGCTCCAGCATGGTCCTGGCTGTCTGTGACAACCGGGATCATGCAAAATTACCGGGCGGTCGGGTCCCAGAGACCCGATCAGCCCGGTATCGCCGCAGATCGCAAGGGCGATTTCCCTTGCGGTTTGCGGCGATCGCCGACATGGGGGGCCTACATGGCTTTTGCCCTGGATGCCTGCTGAAGGATTTCAGCAGGCATCCAGTTCCGATCTCTGCCCGGTGCGCGGCAGAGACCGGAAAACGCCAGGGCGTATGGATACGCCCTGGGTCCTTAAGACCCAGGGTGTGAGGACGTATCCATACGGCCTGGGTCCTTAAGAGGTTAATGAGATGATTGAGAGGACCACAAGATAGTTTTAGCTTTTTATCTTGGTTGACATTTATTTTAGATTGTCAGCTCTTTTTATTATAACAAACGGTACATTTTATGTAATTGCATTACGTAGCTCACTGTGGGTTATACTCCTCCTTGTTACTTGTTATTTCTGTTTGTGTTCGATTTTTGCACCTCCCCCCTCCCCTTTTCATGTTCTATATAAACCGATATTTGTATTTGTATTACATCACTATGAGGTGGTGAAAAGCGAGCCCGGCTGGCGGGATTTTGCCGTAAAGGCGATATCCCATCAGAATTTGGTCAAGAAAGTGACCGTTTTGACACGTAACGAGTCACTATCTTGCTATGACATTATGACCTGGCTTAGCCGATATGGGTATGTGACGGACATGCCAAAAAAGAACTATGACGAACATGGGATTTGGTCTGGGGCCTGGACGTTTTCCGTCAAACTGAAGCGTTCGGGGAGCACTGTTGCCCACATCCCATCAGCTGCTTTTCTTGGGAGAGACAGAATCCAAGTTTTCTACCAGGGGCCGCCCAAGGTCTGTCACAGGTGTGGCAGCCCCACTCACTTTAGCGCAGCCTGTACCGTGCAGGTCTGTGCACTGTGCGGTGGGGTAGGTCATCTTGCCGCATCCTGTAGGTAGATCCGGTGTCATCTGTGTGGTGTCTTAGGACACCCTTTCAGCCGTTGTCTTAGCGCCTTTGCCCGTGCGACGGTCACCTTGGCTGGGGATGGCAGTAATGTTGCTTCAGCTGGGGAGGACACGAGTGCGGGTGAAGGTGCAACAGGGTCAGTGAGGAGGAAAAGTCCCGCCAAGCTGAGGCGGGAGGCTAATCGGAGAAGGAGCAGGGAACTGGAGAGTTCCCATGTGGCAGGGGTAGCTTCTGACCCTGCTCCAGAGGTTAGTCCTGAAACTGCTGAGGCCCTGGAGGAGAATGTGCTGGATGAGGAAATGGGGAGAATCTGTAGAGAAGAGGGCAGCAAGGCTGATCTTTCCGATTCCTCCCACTGTGAAAGTGTGGATGAGGAGGGTGTAGAGAGGCCAAAAAAGAAGGGCAGTAAAAGGGGAAAGAAGATGTCGGAGTCCTCCAGTCCCCGTGCTACAGACCAGGTCCCAAGCGGAAGCTTACCTGCCCCCCCCCCCCCCTCCCCTCTGATTGATCTGTCTAACCGGTACTCTGTCCTTGAAGACATCTCCTCCCCCTCCTTGGAGGGGGGGTCAGGGATGGAGTGCTTGAAGTGAGGGAGCCTCCAGGGGGAACTGGGCCCTGTCCTGATGGGGCAATTTCCTAAGGGGATGGGGCCAAACCGGAACCAGGTGGAGATGAGCATTCAAAAATGGACCAGTCAGAATTAAAAAAAACGGTCCAAAGAGAAAGAAGCCTCCTCATCTGGGGATGAGGGGGTGAAGAAAAAACAGAAATGAGGGGGTTAGGGTCGTCTAACTCAATCACCCATGATGGCGGCACTCACCCCATTGACGCTGGCATCTATTAACTGTGCCAGCATAAAGTCGGATACAGCTAGATTCGCAGCCTTTGATTTTCTCGGCCGTGTTGAAGCCGACATTTTCCTTTTACAGGAGACCAGGTTGTCAGATCTAGCCTCCCTGGTAAAAGCCAGGAGAGAGTGGAGGCGCGGTCCCTCCCACTGGTCTCTTGCGGCTGAGCCATATAGTGGGGTGGCGGTCCTTTTTACTGCTCCTGTTGAATGCAGACGGGTTATTGAGTTAGAAATGGGAAGGTGCCTGATTTTAGATGTCTTCATGAAGGGACAGGAGCTCCGGCTCATTAACATCTACGCCCCGCAAACTAAGCGGGGCCGTAAAGATCTCTTTATGAAGATTAAGTCCTTTCTTTTTACAACCCGACAGGTGATCTTTGGAGGAGATTTCAATACTGTCACGAGATCCCAAGATATGAGGCAGTGGAGCGGAGTAGTGCAGGTCTCTGGAAGGGGTACTTGTTGTCCTTGGATCGGGCCAAAGCATTTGATCAGGTGAGCCTCGAGTACCTCTGGTCCGTCCTCCTGACATATGGCTTACCGAGTACTTTTGTTAATTGGCTTAAGATCTTGTATGCAGGGGCAGAGAGTTTCCCTGGTTGGTCTGGCCGTTCTTTTGAGGTGGGGTCCGGAGTCCGTCAGGGTTGTCCTTTGAGCCCGCTTTTATACGTGTTCGCGATCGATCCCTTCATCCGGAGGGTACATTGTGGGCCATTGGCAGGAGTCGGGATGAGTCTGGTGGAGCTGGATGTCGCCTAAAGAGTGGTGGCGTATGCTGATGATGTCACCATTTTCGTGTCCTCGAGAGAGGAGGTTGATGTGGTGATGTCAGAGGTGGACTGCTACTCGGAGGCATCCTCGTCTAAGATTAACCGGGATAAGTGAAGAGAGTCTCTGGCTGGGAGGGGGAGATCCCACGTTTGATCTCCCGGACACCCTTCCAGGGCCCCAAGACTCAGCAAAAATTCTGGGCATCACATTAGGCCAGGATGATTATCCCACCAAAAACTGGGATGGTAAGCTACAGGATGCCGCTCAGAAGGTGGACCAGTGGAAGGGTTGGTCTATGACCCTCAGGGAAAGGGTACACCTGATCAAATCGTACCTGTTCCCCTTGTTTATCTATCTTGCCAGAAGCTTACTGCACTAGGATCTATCGCACGAGGAGACTAGGGCGTTTATCTATGGTAAACCTTGTGGTGTTCTTAATGAACACCTTCTTGAAAGCTAACATCTCAAACCTCTGGTCAGAGAGGGCTCCTCCGTGGGTACTCTCCTGCAGAGAGTGCTTTCGGCCTTTCCTCCAGGAATGGGAGAAAGGAGGGCAAGTGAAGGACCTCCGTACGCCCCATGGATATCTTCCGGCTTATGCTACCCATTTCCTGCTTCATGGTCCCTTTAATATAGGGGTCTACAACTGGGTGGGCGCTTCCATCGGCTGGAGTCAACTTGCCGGCCTTACCTATCTGGAGTGGGCTTATGGGGCATTCAGGAACCTGGGTGGCCAAGACCAGGGCACTTTATTCTTAGTCAGCTTAGTAGTTAGGTACTACACGTGGAATGCACGGTGTTAAGTGTCTACGCAGCGGAAAGTCGTCTCTGAGGTGGAGGTCTGTAGGAACATCACCGGTGACCTCGGGAAGATCAGGTCTTTGGAGTATGGCAGTCTTGGTCCCAGCAGGGCTTCTCTCCTATGGAGAGGGTTTTGTTTTGATGTGCCCTAGGTACTAGACCTTTTGGGTAGAGTACCCTGGTTTTGGTTAGGGACAGTGATGTAGGGACAGGGTTAGGGTGATAGTAGGGTCAGTTTATTTTTAGGGATAATGGTAGGGTGAGAGGTAGGGTGGAGTTAGGGAAAGAATATACATTTTGTATGTATCAGGATTGCCATCCTTCTCCCTGGTGGTGGGCTAATGCATGTGCACCATAGCTTTTTGTTTTGTCTTCAGATGTTAAGGTTATGAAGGGCTTACAGGCACCGAACTTGGGCCTAAAGTGGGTTGTATTGTTTGTTTATGAGTAGGATGTTTCTAATATAGTTAAGGTAGGTGTGTTTTCTGTGTATTTATATAGTGTATATAGTTTATAGGTGTACATAGTGTATATAGTTTATATGTGTATAGTATATGTTATACCTTGAGTTTTATTTGATTTGATTTTTCATGTGTTTGTATTTGAGATAGATATGGCAGTAGAACCAGTTGTTCTATTCTGTAGTAATGTTTCTTTGGTATTTTTGTATCCCGTTGTGGATTTAGTTTCTTTGGTCTAGGTTTTGTAGGTTATAAGTAGTATGTAGTAAAGATGTATGTAAGTATGTGTGTATTGTGTTTTCTGTGATATTTTCCCAAGTTTGGGTGTTTTGAGTTGTAGTTTTGATTTTCTTTGCTTAGGTAAAATGTAGTTATGATATGGATATATGTGTGCATGTGTGTAGTATAGTGTCATTATAGTATTATTATTATTATTATTATTATTTTTTTTTTTAAACATGGTGTGCAGTGGGAGAGTTTGTTGTGTTTTCTATTTGTAATGTATGATTTTCCCAAGTTTCGGTGTTTTGAGTTAAAGCTAAATAGTGCTATTTTTATGGTTCTTATTATTATTTGGTAATGCAAATTGTATGAGTGTGTTGTTTAGTTATGTAAGGTGTAGTTCTAGTATTTGTAGTTCTAGTAGGAAAGCTGGGCTGGCCGGTTACGCAGGATTTTTGTTCTTTTATTTTAAATGTAAAGTTGGGTTAATGTTATTTTATGTTGTTGTTTTCAGTTATGGCAAAGCTGTTGTCACGGTCCCGGCTGGTAGGAGGTGGATCCTCTGTGCCAGAGAGGGATTGGCGAGACCGTGCTAGTGGACCGGTTCTAAGTCACTACTGGTTTTCACCAGAGCCCGCCGCAAAGCGGGATGGTCTTGCTGCGGCGGTAGTGACCAGGTCGTATCCACTAGCAACGGCTCAACCTCTCTGACTGCTGAAGATAGGCGCGGTACAAGGGAGTAGGCAGAAGCAAGGTCGGACGTAGCAGAAGGTCGGGGCAGGCAGCAAGGATCGTAGTCAGGGGCAACGGCAGGAGGTCAGGAACACGGGCTAGGAACAAACAAGGGAACGCTTTCACTAGGCACAAGGGCATCAAGATCCGGCAAGGGAGTGCAGGGGAAGTGAGGTGATATAGGGAAGTGCACAGGTGGAAACTAATTAAGCTAATTGGAAGATTGGGCCAGGCACCATCATAGGTGCACTGGCCCTTTAAATTGCAGAGACCCGGCGCGCGCGCGCCCTAGGGAGCGGGGCCGCGCGCGCCGGGACAGGACCGACGGAGAGCGAGTCAGGTACGGGGACCGGGGTGCGCATCGCGAGCGGGCGCCACCCGCATCGCGAATCGCATCCCGGCTGGAGGCGGTACCGCAGTGCACCCGGTCAGGAGATCTGACCGGGGCGCTGCAGCAACGAGGATGAGGCGAGCGCTCCGGGGAGGAACGGGGACCCGGAGCGCTCGGCGTAACAGCTGTGCTGGTTTTGTGTTTTACAGGATTTACAGGATATAATTCAGGATCAGTACAGGATAAGTAATGTAATGTATGTACACAGTGACCTCACCAGCAGAATAGTGAGTACAGCTCTGTAGTATAATACAGGATATAACTCAGGATCAGTACAGGATAAGTAATGTAATGTATGTACACAGTGACCTCACCAGCAGAATAGTGAGTACAGCTCTGGAGTATAATACAGGATATAACTCAGGATCAGTACAGGATAAGTAATGTAATGTATGTACACAGTGACCTCACCAGCAGAATAGTGAGTACAGCTCTGGAGTATAATACAGGATATAACTCAGGATCAGTACAGGATAAGTAATGTAATGTATGTACACAGTGACCTCACCAGCAGAATAGTGAGTACAGCTCTGGAGTATAATACAGGATATAACTCAGGATCAGTACAGGATAAGTAATGTAATGTATGTACACAGTGACCTCACCAGCAGAATAGTGAGTACAGCTCTGGAGTATAATACAGGATATAACTCAGGATCAGTACAGGATCAGTAATGTAATGTATGTACACAGTGACCTCACCAGCAGAATAGTGAGTACAACTCTGGAGTATAATACAGGATATAACTCAGGATCAGTACAGGATAAGTAATGTAATGTATATACACAGTGACCTCACCAGCAGAATAGTGAGTACAGCTCTGGAGTATAATACAGGCTATAACTCAGGATCAGTACAGGATAAGTAATGTGTGTACACAGTGACCTCACCAGCAGAATAGTGAGTACAGCTCTGGAGTATAATACAGGATATAACTCAGGATCAGTACAGGATAAGTAATGTAATGTATGTACACAGTGACCTCACCAGCAGAATAGTGAGTACAGCTCTGGAGTATAATACAGGATATAACTCAGGATCAGTACAGGATAAGTAATGTAATGTATGTACACAGTGACCTCACCAGCAGAATAGTGAATACATATTCGGAGTCTCTTCATTAGACGGCGACGCCACTGTTTTCGGATTCATCTATTTAACCTGAAGCTCCTGGGGGTTGCGGAGCCTCTGAACGTGGCAGAAGGAATGGAGGGATAATAAGTCATTGGGTTTGATATTTTCGTCGTCCTCTATAGGGGGAAACTGCCAAGAACTGGAAAATTGCTAATAAAACACTAATTATCCTGAGTAATTAATTGTACGACTCGTGTCACCGCCATCGCCTGCGCACCACCGGGTAACACTGATGTCTTCTTCAATCAATTACACAGGACTGTATGTCTGCGAGTCATGGCGTAGCTTAGATACACCAGTCGACGTAGCTTAGATACACCAGCTGTGCAGAAAGTGTTGTGATGTCCCAGTACGGGATATGCATCTCGCAGTCCTATCAGTTTGAGTCCCTGCACGTCCCCCGGTCTCACCTGCATTGTACCCCTATAATCTGTATAATTGTATATTATGTGTAAAGGACCTTTGATATGGTCACATGGTTATTAGTCACATGATAATGGTTGTCACATGTTACAGTCACATGTTTTGTTACCCAGAGAGCACCAGGTGACCAGGTGACCCGCAGTTGGCCTATGGGCTCCTTGCTCCGCCCCCCCTTTATAAGAGGGGGAGGGACTACAATCTCTCTCTTAGATCCTGAGGTCAAGTCCAGTCCAGACGTCTCAGATCCAGTGTCCAGCACATCTGGAGGCCTCAAGCCTAAACTACAGCCACAAGTCAGTAAGTCTCTGTCTGCTGTCTCTGTCCGCTGTCACTACCTACAGTCAAGTCAAGTCAATTATAGTCAGCGTGGCTGTCCTAAAGTCTGTCATAGTCACTACAAGTCCCAGTAAGCTGCAAGGTCCCCTGTGTTACTGCTCACCTCTCTGGGATCCTGGCCGAGCTGTAAAGACTGTTACCATTTGTCTAAAGCTACTGTTAACCCTGACCTGGCCTTGGACTCTTGTTTGCTCTGCCTAAACTAGGACTAGTGGTGCTACCGTTCGGGTGGTTATCGGTAAAACCATGCCCTGGCGTCACGAACATTTAGGGGTTAACACCATCTGCCCCTGGGCTAAAACCTCTGCCTCATACACCTCACATCGCACCCCTGTGACGCACCACAGTGTGATACATGGCAGATGAAGATACACTGGCTTAAAGGGGTACTCCGGTGGAAAACATTTTTTTTTTTAAATCAACTGGTGCCGGAAAGTTAAACAGATTTGTAAATTACATCTATTTAAAAAATCTCCATCCTTCCAGTACTTATTAGCTGCTGAATACTACAGAGGAAATTCTTTTCTTTTGGAATTTCTTTTTTGTCTTGTCTGCGGTGCTTCTATAAAAAAAATATTTACCCTTCCAGTACTTAATAGCTGCTATATACTACAGAGGAAATTCTTTTCTTTTGGAATTTATTTTTTGTCTTGTCTACAGTGCTTCTATAAAAAAATATTTACCCTTCCAGTACTTATTAGCTGCTATATACTACAGAGGAAATTCTTTTCTTTTGGAATTTCTTTTTTGTCTTGTCTACAGTGCTTCTATTAAAAAATATTTACCCTTCCAGTACTTATTAGCTGCTATATACTACAAATGACATTTTTTTCTTTTGGAATTTCTTTTTTGTCTTGCCTACAGTGCTTCTAATAAAAAATATTTACCCTTCCAGTACTTATTAGCTGCTATATGCTACAGAGGAAATTCTTTTCTTTTGGAATTTCTTTTTTGTCTTGTCCACAGTGCTCTCTGCTGACACATGATGCCCGTATCAGGAACTGTCCAGAGCAGGAGAAAATCCCCATAGCAAACCTATGCTGCTCTGGACAGTTCCTGACACGGACAGAGATGTCAGCAGAGAGCACTGTGGACAAGACAAAAAAGAAATTCAAAAAGAAAAGAATTTCCTCTGTAACATACTGCTGCTAATAAGTACTGGAAGGATTAAGATTTTTTAATAGAAGTAATTTACAAATCTGTTTACCTTTCTGGCACTAGCTCATTTAAAAAAAAAAAAGTTTCCCACCGGAGTACCCCTTTAATAGACAGAATCACATGTAAGAGATTAGATACACTGGCTTAGCCGATTTTAGGCTTGGATACACCACCTGAAGCAGACTGGATCACACATGATAGGCTTGGATACAGCATCTGAGCCAATGTTTCCCAACCAGGGTGCCTCCAGCTGTTGCAAAACTACAACTCCCAGCATGCCCGGACAGCCTTCGGCTGTCCGGGCATGCTGGCAGTTGTAGTATTGCAACAGCTGGAAGCACTCTGGTTGGGAAACACTGACCTTAAATCATACAGACATCAACTTAGCAGAGCCTATCATATATGACAGGCTTAGATACATTAGATACATAGTCTCCTGAAGTAATAATACACATGATAGGCCGAGCTACACTAGCTCAATAGACAGCATCATACATGACAGACTTAGATACAGCAGCTTAACAAAGAGTATCACACGTGAAGGGCTTAGACACACATGAAGGATTAGAAACAGCAGTTTAGCAGAGAGTGTCACGCATTTAGGGCTTAGATACAGCAGCTTAGTGGACAGGATCAGGCAAGATAATATCATAGAGAGCCTTAGATACAGCACTAGACAGCATCACAGAGAGCCTTAGATACAACTGCAGGCAGTATCACAGAAAGCCTTAGATATAGCAGCAGACAGTACCACAGAGAGCCTTAGATACAGCACTAGACAGCATCACAGAGAGCCTTAGATACAACTGCAGGCAGTATCACAGAAAGCCTTAGATACAGCAGCAGACAGTACCACAAAGAGCCTTAGATACAGCACTAGACAGCATCACAGAGAGCCTTAGATCCAGCACTAGACAGTATCACAGAGACCCTTATATGCAGCAGCAGGCAGTATCCCAGAGAGCCTTAGATACATCAGCAGACAGCATCACAGAGAGCCTTAGATACAGCAGCAGACAGCATCACAGAGAGCCTTAGATACAGCAGCAGACAGTATCACAGAGAGCCTTAGATACAGCACTAGACAGTATCACAAAGAGCCTTAGATACAGCAGCAGACAGTATCACAGAGAGCCTTAGATACAGCACTAGACAGCATCACAGAGAGCCTTAGATACAGCACTAGACAGTATCACAGAGAGCCTTAGATACAGCAGCAGACAGTATCACAGAGAGCCTTAGATACAGCAGCAGACAGTATCACAGAGAGCCTTAGATACAGCACTAGACAGTATCACAGAAAGCCTTAGATACAGCAGCAGACAGTATCACAGAGAGCCTTAGATACAGCACTAGACAGCATCACAGAGAGCCTTAGATACAGCACTAGACAGTATCACAGAGACCCTTTTATGCAGCAGCAGGCAGTATCCCAGAGAGCCTTAGATACATCAGCAGACAGCATCACAGAGAGCCTTAGATACAGCACTAGACAGTATCACAGAGACCCTTTTATGCAGCAGCAGGCAGTATCCCAGAGAGCCTTAGATACATCAGCAGACAGTATCACAGAGAGCCTTAGATACAGCACTAGACAGCATCACAGGGAGCCTTAGATCCAGCACTAGACAGTATCACAGAGAGCCTTATATGCAGCAGCAGGCAGTATCCCAGAGAGCCTTAGATACATCAGCAGACAGCATCACAGAGAGCCTTAGATACAGCAGCAGACAGCATCACAGAGAGCCTTAGATACAGCAGCAGACAGTATCCCAGAGAGCCTTAGATACAGCACTAGACAGTATCACAAAGAGCCTTAGATACAGCAGCAGACAGTATCACAGAGAGCCTTAGATACAGCACTAGACAGCATCACAGAGAGCCTTAGATACAGCACTAGACAGTATCACAGAGAGCCTTAGATACAGCAGCAGACAGTATCACAGAGAGCCTTAGATACAGCAGCAGACAGTATCACAGAGACCCTTATATGCAGCAGCAGGCAGTATCCCAGAGAGCCTTAGATACATCAGCAGACAGCATCACAGAGAGCCTTAGATACAGCAGCAGACAGCATCACAGAGAGCCTTAGATACAGCAGCAGACAGTATCACAGAGAGCCTTAGATACAGCACTAGACAGTATCACAAAGAGCCTTAGATACAGCAGCAGACAGTATCACAGAGAGCCTTAGATACAGCACTAGACAGCATCACAGAGAGCCTTAGATACAGCACTAGACAGTATCACAGAGAGCCTTAGATACAGCAGCAGACAGTATCACAGAGAGCCTTAGATACAGCAGCAGACAGTATCACAGAGAGCCTTAGATACAGCACTAGACAGCATCACAGAGAGCCTTAGATACAGCACTAGACAGTATCACAGAGAGCCTTAGATACAGCAGCAGACAGTATCACAGAGAGCCTTAGATACAGCAGCAGACAGTATCACAGAGAGCCTTAGATACAGCACTAGACAGCATCACAGAGAGCCTTAGATACAGCACTAGACAGTATCACAGAGAGCCTTAGATACAGCAGCAGACAGTATCACATAGAGCCTTAGATACAGCAGCAGACAGTATCACATAGAGCCTTAGATACAGCACTAGACAGCATCACAGAGAGCCTTAGATACAGCACTAAACAGTATCACAGAGAGCCTTAGATACAGCAGCAGACAGTATCACAGAGAGCCTTAGATACAGCAGCAGACAGTATCACAGAGAGCCTTAGATACAGCACTAGACAGCATCACAGAGAGCCTTAGATACAGCACTAGACAGTATCACAGAGAGCCTTAGATACAGCAGCAGACAGTATCACAGAGAGCCTTAGATACAGCACTAGACAGCATCACAGGGAGCCATAGATACAGCAGAAGACAGTATCACAGAGAGCCTTAGATACAGCACTAGACAGCATCACAGAGAGCCTTAGATACAAGCTGCAGGCAGTATCACAGAGAGCCTTAGATACAGCTGCAGGCAGTATCACAGAGAGCCTTAGATACAGCAGCAGACAGTATCACAGAGAACCTGTATGCTCCACAGGAAGTTGTGTAGTTATTTCCAGTCTGACCACAGTGCTCTCTGCTGCCACCTCTGTCCATGTCAGGAACTGTCCAGAGCAGGAGAGGTTTTCTATGGGGATTTTCTCCTGTCCCTGCCCTCTGGCCTGAGAGCGCACCGCTGGAGTCTCTGCCGACTCTTATTTACGCGGTGCTATCGGATGGTGGGCAATGTACACAAGGGCTGCAGCTATATATCCAAGCTGCTGAAGAAAGCACCTAGTGGGTGCTGAAACACGTCCGGCAACCCCCCTAAGAGACGTACGTATAAGACCACTTGTTTAACCATCACTATTTGCAGTCCATAGAAACCACCAGCTATTGCACGGACATTCCTTGAGCGCGCGGTCAAAGACCGGGAGCGCGCGCTACCTGCACGAGGACGCCACCTGGAATACCTGCCTTTGCAAGCGCTGCAGCCCCTGTGTACATTGCCCACCATCCGATAGCACCACGTAAATAGGAGTCGGCAGAGACTCCAGCGGTGCGCTCTCAGGCCAGAGAACAGGGACAGATGGCTGCCAAACATCGCTGAGGACAAGCAAGGAGCGGTAACTATACATCCGAATATTGCATCCGGACCAGTAAGATTAATCCACTTATATACTATGCGCATAGTTTGAATGAATTGCCGGTATTTGATTATACTAACCAGTGCTACTGAACTAAAGAATACAGTATCCTACAATTACTCTGTATGATATATAAGAAACATTGTTGCTTTGGCAAAGTCTGAGGTCACAGACACCTGATTATTACACAATTACCACTTAACTGTTACAATCAAAAGGACATTGTATAAGTGTGAAAGATTGGGATGTTCTTCTAGGACTGCAATGGCCCTTTAATGGACATTTACCTATCATTTTATGACATACCAATTGCTATCCAGAGTGCCGATCTGAATTAGCTGCTGTCATTTCCAGTCGTCTTATACATATTTCTATATTTATATTTTTATTTCTTTATTTCTATATTTATGAATTTCTATATATGAATTTTTATGATTTTTATGATTTTATATGTTATATTTATATCTAAATCTCTCTGACTCCGTGGATTTACAAGGGCCCTGTGATCCCGGATTATCAGTTTGATATCAATTAATTAATAAATATCTGATTTATCTTGATATTAATAAACAAGTGTATTCCTTATCCAGAGACCTTGATCCTCAACTATCTTTATTGTTTAATTTACAAATCTGTTTAACTTTCTGGCACCAGTTGATAAAAAAAAATAAAAAGAAATGTTTCCAGTGGAGTACCCCTTTAATGGAGTGTGGCCCTATTCATAGAGATATGATGGACTGGTGACAAATACAGCTCTGCTACATCCCTATTGCCATCCCATAATATCAGACATCATAAGGAAATGAGCCTGTAGACGTGTGTCTGGTGGGGGGAGAAATGCTCCGTCAGATGGGAACAGTCTGTGATTCGGCTGTAATGTTCCCCTGATGAAGACATACGTCTGAGTAAAGGGTCTAGAAATGAATCAATAGGTATCCTAGGGAATAAGACTTCTCTATTGAGGATGTAAGTGCCATGAATCTGATTACGGCTCCGCGCTCCGCGCCGTACAGTACGTGCAATTAACTGCAGTCTTCAAGAAAGCTCCGATCCCACACATTAGCCGAAAAAACCCTTCTCTTTGTGTAGCTGAGGGGGCGTTCTGCCGCAGATGGAGAAATCTAATTCCTCCTGAAGTTAAGACTCTCAAGCAATGAAAAGAATTTTACTTCTTCGGCGGTTATTATTTTTAATATCTCCATTTTTGAATGATTCTGGATCCTCAGATGTGACTTAAAGGGGTATTCCAGGGAAAACTTTTTTTTATATATCAACTGGCTCCGGAAAGTTAAACAGATTTGTAAATTACTTCTATTAAAAAATCTTAATTCTTCCAATAGTTATTAGCTTCTGAAGTTGAGTTGTTTTTTTCTGTCTAACTGCTCTCTGATGACTCACGTCTCGGGAGCTGTGCAATTCCTTAAGGACTCAGGGTTTTTCAGTTTTTGCACTTTCATTTTTTCCTCCTTACCTTTTAAAAATCATAACCCTTTCAATTTTCCACCTACAAATCCATATTATGGCTTATTTTTTGCGTCCCCAATTCTACTTTGCAGTGACATTAGTCATTTTACCCAAAAATCCACGGCGAAACGGAAATAAAAAATCATTGTGTGACAAAATCGAAGAAAAAACACCATTTTGTAAATTTTGGGGGCTTCCGTTTCTACGCAGTGCATATTTCGGTAAAAATGACACCTTATCATTATTCTGTAGGTCCATACGGTTAAAATGATCCCCTACTTATATAGGTTTGATTTTGTCGCACTTCTGGAAAAAATCATAACTACATGCAGGAAAATTTATACGTTTAAAGATGTCATCTTCTGACCCCTATAACTTTTTTATTTTTCCACGTACAGGGCGGTATGAGGACTAATTTTTAGCGCCGTGATCTGAAGTTTTTATCGGTATGATTTTTGTTTTGATCGGACTTTTTGATCACCTTTTATTCATTTTTTAATGGTATAAAAAGTGACCAAAAATACGCTTTTTTTAAATTTGGAATTTTTTTGCACGTACGTCATTGACCGTGCGGTTTAATTAATGATATATTTTTATAGTTTGGATATTTACGCACGCGGCAATACCACATATGTTTATTTATTTATTTTTTTACACTGTTTCTGTTTTATTTTTTTTATGGGAAAAGGGGGGGGGATTCAAACTTTTATTAGGGAAGGGGTTAAATGACCTTTATTAACACTTTTTTTTACTTTTTTTTGCAGTGTTATAGCTCCCATAGGGACCTATAACACTGCACACACTGATCTCTTATACTGATCGTTATTATCCCATAGGGACCTATAACACTGCACACACTGATCTCCCATACTGATCATTGTTATCCCATAGGGACCTATAACACTGCACACACTGATCTCTTATACTGATCATTGTTATCCCATAGGGACCTATAACACTGCACACACTGATCTCTCATGCTGATCACTGGCGTGTATTAACACGCCTGTGATCAGCGTTATCGGCGCTTGACTGCTCCTGCCTGGATCTCAGGCACGGAGCAGTCATTCGTCGATCGGACACCGAGGTGGCAGGTAGGGTCCCTCCCGGTGTCCTGTAAGCTGTTCGGAATTTCACCGCGGTGGTCCCGAACAGCCCGACTGAGCAGCCGGGTCACTTTCACGTTCACTTTAGAAGCGGCGGTCAGCTCTGACCGCCGCTTCTAAAGGGTTAATACCGCACATCAGCGCGATCGGTGATGTGTGGTATTAGCCGCGGGTCCCGGCTGTTGATGAGTGCCGGGACCGACACGATATGATGCGGGATCGCGGCGCGATCCCGCTTCATATTGCGGGAGCCGGCGCAGGACGTAAATATACGTCCTGCGTCGTTAAGGGGTTAATGATCCTGTCTGAAGAGATAGGAGAGCTGGAGAAATGTGAGAATATGAGCAGTAGGATGTAGAGGAGAAGCCATGGGGTCTAATTCTACCCCTAAACACTGGTCAAAAGTTATGACCCCCAGAATTTCTCTTGGTTAGCCCCTTAAGGACGCAGCTCATTTTCACCTTAAGGACGCAGCCCTTTTTCGCAATTCTGACCACTGTCACTTTATGCATTAATAACTCTGAGATGCTATTACCAATTATTGTGATTCTGAGAATGTTTTTTTGTGACTTATTCTACTTTATTTTGGTGGTAAATTTTCGTCGTTACTTGCATCCTTTCTTGGTGAAAAATCCCAAAATTTCATGAAAATTTTGTAAATTTTACATTTTTCTAATTTGAAGCTCTCTGCTTGTAAGGAAAATGGATATTCCAAATAAATGTTATATTGACTCACAAATACAATATGTCCACTTTATGTTGGGATCATAAAATGGACATATTTTTACTTATTGAAAAAATTAGAGGGCTTCAAAGTAGAGCAGCAATTTTCAAAATTTTCATGAAAATTGTAAAATCTGAAGGGACAGATGTTACAGAACTACAACTCCCAGCATGCCTGGGCAGTCTAGGCATGCTGAGAGTTGTAGTTTGGCAACATCTGGAGGGCCACCGTTTGGGCACCACTGTAATAGTGGTCTCCAAACTGTGACCCTCCAGATGTTGCAAAACTACAACTCCCAGCATGCCCAGACAGCCTTTGGCTGTCTGGGCATGCTGGGAGTTGTAGTTTGGCAACCACTAGAAGGGCAGCATTAAATATCGCTTTACTGCCACCTTCCTTTCCTGCCCCCTACATTTGTAAATTACTTCGATTAAATTACTTCTATTAAAAAATCTTAATCCTTCCAGTACTTTTCAGCTGCTGTATGCAGAAGAAGTTGTGTAGTTCTTTTCTGTCTGACCACAGTGCTCTCTGCTAACACCTCTGTCCGTATCAGGGACTGTCCAGAACAGGAGCAAATCCCCATAGCAAACCTCTCCTGCTCCAGGCAGTTCCTGACACGGACAGAGGTGGCAGCAGAGAGCACTGTGGTCAGACTGGAAAGAAATTCAAAAAGAAAAAACTTCCTCTGTGGTATACAGCAGCTAATAAGTACCGTAACCCCCCGACATGCGATGGCCCCGACATATGATCAAATCGACATACGATGCTTTTATATATCCCGGACAGGTTCGCTTACCTATCCCCGCTGCTCCGGGTCCACTTCGCGATCCTCCGGCGTCTTCTACATCTTCTCCAGGGTCCGGGCCTCACTTTCCGGCGTCGTTATTACGTCACTACGCACGCCGCGCCGGCGCAGCAACATAATAACGTCACCAGAAAGCGAGGCCCGGACCCTGCAGAAGATGCGGAAGAAGCCGGAGGATCACGAAGAAGACACCGGAGCAGCGGGACAGCATCGGGAGCCCCTGGGACAGCAGCGGGAGCGCTGAAGACCTGGTCCGGAGCGACGGGGACAGGTGAGTACAGCTTCCTATACTTTACATTGCACGGATCCCTCAACATACGATGGATTCAACAAACGATGGGTCGTTTGGAACGAATTACCATCGTATGTTGAGAGACCACTGTACCGGAAGGATTAACATTTTTAAATAGAAGTTCTTTACAAATCTGTAAAATTTTTCTGGCACCATTGGATTAAAAAAAAAAAACAGTTTTCCACCGGAGTACCCCTTTAAAGCGAAGAGTTGTCTCAAAATTTTAGGACCCATGCATTAGTAATCAGATTTTTCTCATGGAGAGCCTCACTTTTGAGATTCACTCTATTTAGCGCTGTTATCATGAAGAGTAGCCTTACAATTTCGGCAGCAAGGCGCTGTGTCGTCTTAATATGGCCGCCAGGGGGATTTGCTCTAAGGCCAGGAGCGCGGGGGCTTTAGATTAGAGTGCAGGATCCGGGGAGCGGGGGGCTTTAGATTAGAGTGCAGGAGCCGGGGAGCGGGGGGCTTTAGAATAGAGTGCAGGAGCCGGGGAGCGGGGGGCTTTAGATTAGAGTGCAGGAGCCGGGGAGCGGGGGGCTTTAGATTAGAGTGCAGGAGCCGGGGAGCGGGGGGCTTTAGATTAGAGTGCAGGAGCCGGGGAGCGGGGGGCTTTAGATTAGAGTGCAGGAGCTGGGGAGCGGGGGGCTTTAGATTAGAGTGCAGGAGACGGCGCTTCTTACTCCGTCCTATAATTGGTATCTTCTTGCCTTCTGCTCTGCCGCGCCGCCGCTCACTTACTGCATATAATATTCCCTTTGATGCTGTAAGATTCTGATCAATAAGAATGGCGGAGAATCTCACATCCTGTCACAGCAGGAGCCGAGAGAGGAGACATACAGGATTGTTTAAGACCGAAGACGTCTCAACCTGGCGATACGGCTTAGATACAACCGCTCCGTCTATCACGGTAATCATCTTATGACAGAACCCCCCCGGGTACGGCTCAGTCACACGTAAAGATAACATAGCCAACACCGAGAAGTGATCGAGCGCTCAGCAAGTTTGGAACGTTCAGAAGACAACGTATTCACATGTAACCAGGCCCGGTGCAAGGATTTTTGCCACCCTAAGCGAAAGCTAATTTTGCCGCCCCTTGACCCCGCCTGTTGGCTCTACCCTTTGACACGCCCTACCTTACTACTGGGGTGACACACTGTAACAAACCCCCTCCTCATGTAATCTCCTTACTACTGGGGTGACACACTGTAACAAACCTCCTCCTCATGTAATCACCTTACTACTGGGGTGACACACTGTAACAAACCTCCTCCTCATGTAATCTCCTTACTACTGGGGTAACACACTGTAACAAACCTCCTCCTCATGTAATCTCCTTACTACTGGGGTGATACACTGTAACAAACCTCCTCCTCATGTAATCTACTTACTACTGGGGTGATACACTGTAACAAACCTCCTCATGTAATCTCCTTACTACTGGGGTGACACACTGTAATAACCCTCCTCCTCATGTAATCTCCTTACTACTGGGATGACACACTGTAACAAACCTCCTCCTCATGTAATCTCCTTACTACTGGGGTGACACACTGTAACAACCCTCCTCCTCATGTAATCTCCTTACTACTGGGGTGACACACTGTAACAAACCTCTTCCTCATGTAATCTCCTTACTACTAGGGTGACACACTGTAACAAACCTCCTCCTCATGTAATCTCCTTACTACTGGGGTGACACACTGTAACAAACCTCCTCCTCATGTAATCTCCTTACTACTGTGGTGACACACTGTAACAAACCTCCTCCTCGTGTAATCTCCTTACTACTGGGATGACACACTGTAACAAACCCCCTCCTCATGTAATCTCCTCACTACTGGGATGACACACTGTAACAAACCTCCTGCTCATGTAATCACCTTACTACTGGGGTTACACACTGTAACAAACCTCCTCCTCCTCATGTAATCGCCTTACTACTGGGGTGACACACTGTAACAAACCCCCTCCTCATGTAATCTCCTTACTACTGGGGTGACACGATGTAACAGACCTCCTCCTCATGTAATCTCCTTACTACTGGGGTGGCACACTGTAACAAACCTCCTCCTCATGTAATCTCCTTAATACTGGGGTGACACACTGTAACAAACATGCTCCTCATGTAATCACCTTACTACTGGGGTGACACACTGTAACAAGCCCCCTCCTCATGCAATCTCCTTACTACTGGGGTGACACACTGTAACAAACCTCCTCCTCCTCATGTAATCTCCTTACTACTGGGGTGACACACTGTAACAAACCCTCTCCACATGTAATCTCCTTACTACTGGGGTGACACACTGTAACAAACCTCCTCCTCATGTAATCACCTTACTGTCACGATTCGGCTTACAGGTTGTGGATCCTCTGTGTCAGCGAGGGATTGGCGTGGACCGTGCTGGTGGACCGGTTCTAGGGTTGCTACTGGTTTTCACCAGAGCCCGCCGCAAAGTGGGATGGTCTTGCTGCGGCAGTAGCAACCAGGTCGTATCCACTAGCAACGGCTCAACCTCGCTGACTGCTGAGAAGGCGTGGGACAGAAGGACTAGGCAGAGGCAAGGTCAGACGTAGCAGAAGGTCGGGGCAGGCGGCAAGGTTCTTAGTCAAGATGGATAGCAGGAGTTCAGGTAACACAGGCTTTGGACAACACTAAACGCTTTCACTGGCACAAGGCAACAAGATCCGGCAAGGGAGTGCAGGGAAAGTGATGTGATATAGCCAGGGAGCAGGTGGAAGCCAATTAAGCTAATTGGGCCAGGCACCAATCATTGGTGCACTGGCCCTTTAAGTCTCAGAGAGCTGGTGCGCGCGCGCCCTAGAGAGCGGAGCCGCGCGCGCCAGCACATGACAGCAGGGGACCGGGACGGGTAAGTGACTTGGGATGCGATTCGCGAGCGGGCGCGTCCCGCTTTGCGAATCGCATCCCCGACGGCCATGTCAGTGCAGCGCTCCCGGTCAGCGGGACTGACCGGGGCGCTGCAGGGAGAGAGACGCCGTGAGCGCTCCGGGGAGGAGCAGGGACCCGGAGCGCTCGGCGTAACAGTACCCCCCCCCCCCTTAGGTCTCCCCCTTTGTTTGTCCGACAACTGCTTTACCTGGGACGAGGACACCGGGAGTGAATGGAGGGTTTCCTCAAAGGCAGGCAGTACAGCAGGAGTGGGAATGGGGAGGGAGGGCAGAGGGTGAAGCTTGGCACAGGGCAGTGTGTCACCAGGACGGGGGCCATGAGGAGGCACTGAGGCTTGCCTGACGGGACTGGGAGGGGGGGAGAGGCATTTCTTATGGCAAACAGAGTCCCAGTTCTTGATCTCCCCGGTGGTCCAGTCAAGGGTGGGAGAATGAAGCCGGAGCCATGGCAGACCGAGGAGGACCTCAGAGGTACAGTTGGGAAGGACGAAGAATTCAATCATTTCGTGATGGGGTCCAATACACATTAAGAGGGGTTTTGTGCGGTAACGCACGGTGCAATCCAATCTGACTCCGTTGACCGCGGAAATGTAGAGCGGCTTGACGAGACGGGTCACCGGGATGCAGAATTTATTCACCAAAGAGTCCAAAATAAAATTCCCAGAGGCACCAGAGTCCAAGCAGGCCACGGCTGAGAGGGAGGAGTTGGCTGAAGGAGAAATCCGCACGGGCACCGTGAGACGTGGAGAAGCAGACTTTGAACCAAGAGACGCCACACCCACGTGAGCTGTGTGCGTGCGTGCATTTCCTAGACGTGGAGGACGAATAGGGCAATCCACCAAGAAATGCTCGGTACTGGCACAGTACAGACAAAGATTTTCTTCCCTACGGCGATTCCTCTCTTCCTGGGTCAGGCGAGACCGATCCACTTGCATGGCCTCCTCGGCGGGAGGCCCAGGCGTAGATTGCAAAGGATACTGTGGGAGAGGTGCCCAGAGATCTAAGTCTTTTTCCTGGCAGAGCTCCTGGTGTCTCTCAGAAAAACGCATGTCAATGCGGGTGGCCAAATGGATAAGTTCTTGCAGGTTGGCAGGAATCTCTCGTGCGGCCAGCACATCCTTGATGCTACTGGATAGGCCTTTTTTAAAGGTCGCACAGAGAGCCTCGTTATTCCATGATAATTCGGAAGCAAGAGTACGAAATTGGATGGCGTACTCGCCCACTGAAGAATTACCCTGGACCAGGTTCAGCAGGGCAGTCTTGGCAGAAGAAGCTCGGGCTGGTTCCTCGAAGACACTACGGACTTCAGCGAAGAAGGACTGGACTGTGGCTGTGGCAGGATCATTGCGGTCCCAGAGCGGTGTGGCCCAAGACAAGGCCTTTCCTGAAAGAAGGCTCACTACGAACGCCACCTTAGACCGTTCTGTAGGAAACAAGTCCGACAACATCTCCATATGCAGGGAACATTGAGACAAAAATCCACGGCAGAGTCTAGAGTCCCCATCAAATTTGTCCGGCAGGGACAAGCGGAGGCTAGGAGCGGCCACTCGCTGCGGAGGAGGTGCAGGAGCTGGCGGAGGAGATGGTTGCTGCTGTAGCAGAGGCAGAAGTTGCTGTAACATGGCGGTCAACTGCGACAGCTGCTGTCCTTGTTGGGCAATCTGCTGCGATTGCTGAGCGACCACCGTGGGAAGGTCAGCGAGACTTGGCAGCGGCACCTCAGCGGGATCCATGGCCGGATCTACTGTCACGATTCGGCTTACAGGTTGTGGATCCTCTGTGTCAGCGAGGGATTGGCGTGGACCGTGCTGGTGGACCGGTTCTAAGAGGCTACTGGAGTTCACCAGAGCCCGCCGCAAAGCGGGATGGTCTTGCTGCGGCAGTAGCAACCAGGTCGTATCCACTAGCAGCGGCTCAACCTTGCTGACTGCTGAGAAGGCGTGGGACAGAAGGACTAGGCAGAGGCAAGGTCAGACGTAGCAGAAGGTCGAGGCAGGCGGCAAGGTTCGTAGTCAAGATGGATAGCAGGAGTTCAGGTAACACAGGCTTTGGACACACTAAACGCTTTCACTGGCACAAGGCAACAAGATCCGGCAAGGGAGTGCAGGGGAAGTGATGTGATATAGTCAGGGAGCAGGTGGAAGCCAATTAAGCTAATTGGGCCAGGCACCAATCATTGGTGCACTGGCCCTTTAAGTCTCAGAGAGCTGGCGCGCGCGCGCCCTAGAGAGCGGGTAAGTGACTTGGGATGCGATTCGCGAGCGGGCGCGTCCCGCTGTGCGAATCGCATCCCCGACGGCCATGTCAGTGCAGCGCTCCCGGTCAGCGGGACTGACCGGGGCGCTGCAGGGAGAGAGACGCCGTGAGCGCTCCGGGGAGGAGCAGGGACCCGGAGCGCTCGGCGTAACACTTACTACTGTGGTGACACACTGTAACACACCTCCTCCTCATGTAATCTCCTTATTACTGGGGTGACACACTGTAACAAACCTCCTAATGTAATCTCCTTACTACTGGGGTGACACACTGTAACAAACCTCCTTCTCATGTAATATCCTTACTACTGGGGTGACACACTGTAACAAACCTCCTCTTCATGTAATCTCGTTATTACTGGGGTGACACACTGTAACAAACCCTATCCTCACACGACAGCGGTTCTGGCAGGGCGGGTGCTTCAGATGCTGGCTGGTTACTAACTTTCTTGCAGCGGGCAGAGTGGCGCCCCCCATAAAAAGGGCGCTCTAGGCGGCTGCCTATTTTTCCTATAGGCAGAACCGGCCCTACATGTCATAATATGCGTTCATTTATGGGGGTGGTTTAATCACTTACAGATCACTTACCTTCTTTCCTTCTCTTTCTTTTCTAAAGCGGTGTTTCCCAACCAGGGTGCCTCCAGATGTGGCACAACTACAACTCTCAGTATGCCCGGACAGCCAACGGCTGTCTGGGCATGATGGGAGTTGTGGTTTTGCAACAGCTGGAGGCAGACTAGTAGGGACACACTATAATGTATGATCAGGGAAGCTGAATGCTATGAAAGCAATGTGTTCAGCTTCCTAAACCAAATAGCAAAACTTAAGTTATAGCCTGTGTTGTGCTCCAGAGCTGTATTCACAGGCTTTGGAACTGACATTTTTCATATTGCCTGTTTGCTTATTGTCTGCACAGAACTCACTTTGGTCATTTACATTCTGGGAAAAGACGCATATTAGATAGTATACAACAATCTGAAGGTGTCTGCTCAGGAGTTAGCAGATTGTTACCCAGAGTAACCAGGGAAATTGTGAATTCAGCTTTGGAGTATAATACAGGATATAACTCAGGATCAGTACAGGATAAGTAATGTAATGTATGTACACAGTGACCTCACCAGCAGAATAGTGAGTACAGCACTGGAGTATAATACAGGATATAACTCAGGATCAGTACAGGATAAGTAATGTAATGTATGTACACAGTGACCTCACCAGCAGAATAGTGAGTACAGCTCTGGAGTATAATACAGGATATAACTCAGGATCAGTACAGGATAAGTAATGTAATGTATGTACACAGTGACCTCACCAGCAGAATAGTGAGTTCAGCTCTGGAGTATAATACAGGATATAACTCAGGATCAGTACAGGATAAGAAATGTAATGTATGCACATAGTGGCCTCACCAGCAGAATAGTGAGTACAGCTCTGGAGTATAATACAGGATATAACTCAGGATCAGAACAGGATAAGTAATGTAATGTATGTACACAGTGACCTCACCAGCAGAATAGTGAGTACAGCTCTGGAGTATAATATAGGATATAACTCAGGATCAGTACAGGATAAGTAATGTAATGTATGTACACAGTGACCTCACCAGCAGAATAGTGAGTACAGCTCTGGAGTATAATACAGGATATTGTCACGATTCGGCTTCCAGGTAGTGGATCCTCTGTGTCAGCGAGGGATTGGCGTGGACCGTGCTAGTGGACCGGTTCTAAGAGGCTACTGGTGTTCACCAGAGCCCGCCGCAAAGCGGGATGGTCTTGCTGCGGCAGTAGCAACCAGGTCGTATCCACTAGCAACGGCTCTACCTCGCTGACTGCTGAGAAGGCGTGGGACAGAAGGACTAGGCAGAGGCAAGGTCAGACGTAGCAGAAGGTCGGGGGCAGGCGGCAAGATTCGTAGTCAGGATGGATAGCAGAAGTTCAGGTACACAGGCTTTGGACACACTAAACGCTTTCACTGGCACAAGGCAACAAGATCCGGCAAGGGAGTGCAAGGGAGGAGATCAGATATAGCCAGGGAGCAGGTGGAAGCCAATTAAGCTAATTGGGCCAGGCACCAATCATTGGTGCACTGGCCCTTTCAGTCTCAGAGAGCTGGCGCGCGCGCGCCCTAGAGAGCGGAGCCGCGCGCGCCAGCACATGACAGCAGGGGACCGGGACGGGTAAGTGACCTGGGATGCGATTCGCGAGCGGGCGCGTCCCGCTGTGCGAATCGCATCCCCGACGGCCATGACAGTGCAGCGCTCTCGGTCAGCTGGACTGACCGGGGCGCTGCGAGGAGAGAGAGGCCGTGAGCGCTCCGGGGAGGAGAGGGGACCCGGAGCGCTAGGCGTAACAGTACCCCCCCCCTTAGGTCTCCCCTTTTCTTTGACCGGTAACTGCCTCCCCTGGGATGAGGAAACCGGGAAAGAATGAAGGGTTTCCTCAACGGCAGGCAGTACAGCAGGAGTGGGAATGGGGAGGGAGGGCAGAGGGCGAAGCCTGGCACGGGGCAGTGTGACACCAGGACGGGGGCCATGAGGAGGCACCGAGGCTTGCATGACTGGACTGGGAGGGGGGGAGAGGCACTTCCTAAGGCAGGCAGAGTCCCAGTTCTTGATCTCACCGGTGGTCCAATCAAGGGTGGGAGAATGAAGCCGGAGCCACGGCAGACCGAGGAGGACCTCAGAGGTACAATTGGGGAGAACGAAGAGCTCAATCCTCTCGTGGTGGGGTCCAATACACATCAGGAGGGGTTCTGTGCGGTAACGCACGGTGCAATCCAGTCTGACTCCATTGACCGCGGAAATGTAGAGCGGCTTGACAAGACGGGTCACCGGGATGCGGAATTTATTAACAAACGACTCCAAAATAAAATTTCCATTGGCACCGGAGTCCAAGCAGGCCACGGCTGAGAGGGAGGAGTTGGCTGAAGGAGAAATCCGCACGGGCACCGTGAGACGTGGAGGAGCAGACTTGGAACCAAGAGACGCCACACCGACGTGAGCTGGGTGTGTGCGTGGAGGACGGATAGGGCAATCCACCAAGAAATGCTCGGTACTGGCACAGTAAAGACAGAGATTTTCTTCCCTACGGCGATTCCTCTCTTCCTGGGTCAGGCGAGACCTATCCACTTGCATGGCCTCCTCGGCGGGAGGCCCAGGCGTAGATTGCAACGGATACTGTGGGAGAGGTGCCCAGAGATCTAAGTCTTTTTCCTGGCGGAGCTCTTGGTGTCGCTCAGAAAAACGCATGTCAATGCGGGTAGCTAAATGGATGAGTTCTTGCAGGTTGGCAGGAATCTCTCGTGCGGCCAGCACATCCTTGATGCGACTGGATAGGCCTTTTTTAAAGGTCGCGCAGAGAGCCTCGTTATTCCATGATAACTCGGAAGCAAGAGTACGAAATTGGATGGCGTACTCGCCCACTGAAGAATTACCCTGGACCAGGTTCAACAGGGCAGTCTCGGCAGAAGAAGCTCGGGCTGGCTCCTCGAAGACACTCCGGAGTTCAGCGAAGAAGGCCTGGACTGTGGCTGTGGCAGGATCATTGCGGTCCCAGAGCGGTGTGGCCCAAGACAAGGCCTTTCCTGAAAGAAGGCTTACTACGAACGCCACCTTAGACCGTTCTGAAGGAAACAAGTCCGACAACATCTCCATATGCAGGGAACACTGAGACAAAAATCCACGGCAGAGTTTAGAGTCCCCATCAAATTTGTCCGGCAGGGACAAGCGGAGGCTAGGAGCGGCCACTCGCTGCAGAGGAGGTGCAGGAGCTGGCGGAGGAGATGGTTGCTGCTGTAGCAGAGGCAGAAGTTGCTGTAACGTGGCGGTCAACTGCGACAGCTGCTGTCCTTGTTGGGCAATTTGCTGCGATTGCTGAGCGACCACCGTGGTAAGGTCAGCGAGACTTGGCAGCGGCACCTCAGCGGGATCCATGGCCGGATCTACTGTCACGATTCGGCTTCCAGGTAGTGGATCCTCTGTGTCAGCGAGGGATTGGCGTGGACCGTGCTAGTGGACCGGTTCTAAGAGGCTACTGGTGTTCACCAGAGCCCGCCGCAAAGCGGGATGGTCTTGCTGCGGCAGTAGCAACCAGGTCGTATCCACTAGCAACGGCTCTACCTCGCTGACTGCTGAGAAGGCGTGGGACAGAAGGACTAGGCAGAGGCAAGGTCAGACGTAGCAGAAGGTCGGGGGCAGGCGGCAAGATTCGTAGTCAGGATGGATAGCAGAAGTTCAGGTACACAGGCTTTGGACACACTAAACGCTTTCACTGGCACAAGGCAACAAGATCCGGCAAGGGAGTGCAAGGGAGGAGATCAGATATAGCCAAAGAGCAGGTGGAAGCCAATTAAGCTAATTGGGCCAGGCACCAATCATTGGTGCACTGGCCCTTTAAGTCTCAGAGAGCTGGCGCGCGCGCGCGCCCTAGAGAGCGGAGCCGCGCGCGCCAGCACATGACAGCAGGGGACCGGGACGGGTAAGTGACCTGGGATGCGATTCGCGAGCGGGCGCGTCCCGCTGTGCGAATCGCATCCCCGACGGCCATGACAGTGCAGCGCTCCCGGTCAGCGGGACTGACCGGGGCGCTGCGAGGAGAGAGAGGCCGTGAGCGCTCCGGGGAGGAGAGGGGACCCGGAGCGCTAGGCGTAACAGATATAACTCAGGATCAGTACAGAATAAGTAATGTAATGTATGTACACAGTGACTGCACCAGCAGAATAGTGAGTACAGCTCTGGAGGGTGTGGTCGCTAGGTGTGTCTGTTGCTGAGCTCCTGAGACTCCAGACTTCCAGAGGAGAGAGGCTGATTTTTCCACCTGCTTTCCCAGGAAGGTGGCAGATTCCTGGGGGAGCCATCAGCATGAATCCCCTGACCTCCACTCCTCGGTCCAGGCTGGCGAGGGGTGTAGAGGGAAAGCTACCAGCCAGTGCCCCGGCTGGAGGGGTTAGAAGATCTGGCAGGGTCCGCAGCGATGTGGATTCTGTCCCTCCAGCAATGGTTGGAAGCCGCAAGGCTCTCAGCCAGGAAGAAAAGCCTGCAAGCAAGACAGGTTTAAAGAAGGTCTCTGCAGCACAGAAGAGCTCCTCCAAGAGCCAGGTTGTGGAGCAGTGGGGCCAGAGAAGACCCAAGGAGTCTATGGCGACATACAGCTCCAGACTTGCTGCCAAGATTGGCGAGTACGAACTCCTTGGGAAGAAGCTGAGGGAGCTGAGAGAGGAGCTAAAGTTTGCCAAGTATCAGGTGAGCACAACTACCAAGCGGAAGAAACCAGAGTACTCTGCAAGGGTTAAGTCCTTGAGGCTGGAGCTGGAGGAGACTGAGCTGAGGAGAATGGCTGTCCTGGAGGGGAGCGATTTATTTAGGGAGAAACTTCTTAATGAGGATCGCTCCTCCAGGATGAAATCCCCAGTAAAAGAAGAGGAGATTGGGGGTGATTGTTCAGCAGATGAGAGCAGTAGTGAGGATGAGGTCCAAGAAATGGAGGCTGAAGAGGCTAAGGTGCTGGCAAGTGGGGAAGCTGTGGAAGCCAAGCCGCAGCCAATGCAGGGTGTGAACATGTCCCAAGCAAGTCTACCTGCAGGACAAGTGGCATTACCACCTTCATCGTGCGAGAGTGCTGGCGAGGAGGAGGAGGGTTGTGGTGGCGCCCTACTGGCACAAATTGTAAAGATGGAGTCCCCCATGCATTTGGATAATTTTAGTTTTGGCGACGACCTTGGAGAGGAACAAATAATAAAAAAGAAGAAGAAAAGACAGAAAAAAACATCTGAGCAAGTAAGCTTGATTTATGTTCCTTTTGTGCACCCTGGGCCGGCTGCAAAGTCAGTTCAGGGTGCAGACCCTGGTAATCTGCCTGTCCCCCCTTCTGCAAATGTGGAGCGGGGCCATAACACCGGGGATAATACAGTAAAGATGGGGGAAAGCGCTGACCTCGCTTGTCATAGTAGCGGGGCCAGCACCGGCAAAGATACGGCCAAGGGGCCGGACAGTGTTGCGGACAAGGTAGCATGTCCCCAGTTAGGGGATATTGGCGTTGCGGGGCACTCCTCTGCAGGTGAGGGGGGGAGTGTCCAGGTGGCAGAGGTTGGTATGAAGCTCGGGCGGCCGGGCAATTATAATGACAAGGGAAAGGGCAGCTCCCAGAACAGGTCTGGCACTGCAGGGCACTCCTCTGCAGGCAAAGGGGGGAGTGTCCAGGTGTCTGGAACCGGAGAGCCATTCTCGGCGGCCGAGTCAGCGGTGTCTGGCTCTTTTGAGTTGTGGCGCTGTGGTGGGGCTGCTGTGGGTGGAGCTGGCGGTGGAGGACTGGTACCACAGGAACATGGACATGATACAACCCATGCAATGTTAGTAGCAGTTAAAGAAATTGAAGCCGAGGTATTGGCGGAGGCCGAGGGCAAAGTATGCGACAAAGCAGCTTCTTCCGATATTTCTAAAGGGAAGACTGCTGCAAGGTTGAGTGTGCCCAATGAAGCCAATGATGCAAGTGTAATGCCCGGCATCATAAAGCCAGCAAGATTACATCCCGGCCAGTCCAGTGCAGCTAGGCAGGAGGAGACAGGCACAAGTGTTATGTATAATGTTACTGCCTCTACTGTTGTTTCTGGGGGGAGTGGTGTCGGTCCGGCTGCCCCCCCGGTAGCGACTGCTCCAATAAGGAGTTATGCTAATGTCGCTGCTGGGGGTCCCAGGGGATCCTCATCTCTTAATCCAGGGGAAGGTAACTTGCAACAGCGCCTCCTGGAGGCTTTAAGGAGAGGGGATAGAACGCTCCAGGTAGAGGACCGGGAGGTCGACTTGTCTTTTTGGATAGAAAGACATGGACTTGGGGCATTCCGAGAGCATAATGGGGAGGTGGTCTGGTCCCTTCCAACAAGCGGGCAGGAGCGTGGCCGGAGGAATGTGGCCCGTCTGGTATGGAGAGGCGGTGATGCATGCCCTTCTAGGGCAAAAGTTGTGGAGCTTCTTTTCCAGATGGGATTCAGGGCTAATGACATCTTTGCTCTGATCCACCCCTTCGGTATCTCTGAGTTCGACATCAGTTTTGTGAAGCCAGAAGGGCTTGAGCTCTTTTGGTCTAATCACGCACTGGTGAAGGACGAGCCTGTCTGGCGGGATTTCGCTGTGAAGGCGGTATCCCGCCAGAGTTTTGTCAAGAAAGTGACCGTTCTGACACGTAACGAGTCTCTTTCTTGCTATGACATAATGACCTGGCTGAGCAGGTATGGGGAGGTGACGGACGTCCCCAAGAAAAATCTGGATGAACATGGCATTTGGTCTGGAGCCTGGACGTTTTCCGTCCGCCTCCGCCGTTCAGGTAACACTGTCGCACACATTCCATCAGCAGCCTTTCTCGGCCGCGATAGAATCCAAGTCTTTTACCAGGGACAGCCGAAGCTGTACCACAAGTGTGGTGATCCCACACACTTTAGCGCAAACTGCACTAAGCAGATGTGCGCATTGTGCGGTGCGGAGGGTCATCTGGCTGCCACCTGTGGCCAGATTCGCTGTAACCTGTGTGGTGACCTTGGTCACCCATTTAGCCGGTGTCCCCGCTCATTCTCCAATGCTGTGACCACCCGGGATGGGGAGAGCAGTGAGGTTGCCTCATCTGGGGTGGGGGCCAGCAGAGGAGAAGGGGCACTAGAGCCAATGAAGAAAGTTAAGAACAAGAGCCCCTCTAAGCTTAGGAGGGAGGAGAGGCGCAGAAGGAGCAGGGATCTTGAAAGTTCCCTGGTAGAAGGTGTAGTCCGGGATCCTGCTCCCGACGCTGGCTCAGAGAAGACAGCTGAGGCTCTTGGGGACGCCGAGTTAGGTGAAGAGATAAGGAAACTTCGTAAAGAGGAGGCAAATAGGGCCATTTCCTCAAGTTCCTCTCAATATGAAAGTTTGGATGAGGAAGATGGGAAAGGGCAAAAGGAAAAACAAAAGTGCGGCAGAAGGAGGCAGGGCCAGAGGGTACTCAGGGCATCATCTTCCTCCTCCGGTGTTGCAGGCCAAGTGCCTGGGAAAAGCCTGACCAACCCCCCTCTGATCGTTCTATCCAATAGGTATCGGGCCCTTGGCAAGGACTCTTCCCTTTCTTTGGAGGGGGAGGCTGAGAGTCTTTGTTCAGAGGCGGAGGAACCTCCGGGAGGTGCTGAGCCTGTTCCTTCTGAGGTAACTTCCTTGGGAGGGCAGGTGGCCCCTGGGTCAGGAGATGAGGATCGTGGGATGGATATGTCAGCATCCCTAAAGAGGTCTAAAAAGAAGGAAAGGGGGTCTTCTTCTGATGGGGAAGGGGGGAAGAAGAAGGGTAAGAGGTAAAGGGGATAGGCCATCCAACTCGATCACTCAGGATGGCGGCACTCACCCCATTGACGCTGGCATCCATTAACTGTGCCAGCATTAAGTCTGATATGGCTAGATTTGCAGCCTTTGATTTTCTCGGCCGAGTTGAAGCCGACATTTTGTATCTGCAAGAGACCAGGTTGTCAGATCTAGCCTCCCTGGTAAAAGCCAGGAGAGAGTGGAGGCGCGGCCCCTCCCACTGGTCTCTTGCGGCTGAGCCATATAGTGGGGTGGCGGTCCTTTTTACCGCTCCTGTTGAATGCAGACGGGTTATCGAGTTGGAAATGGGGAGGTGCCTGATCTTAGATGTCCTCATGAAGGGGCAAGAGCTCCGGCTCATTAACATCTACGCCCCACAAACAAAGTGGGACCGTAAAAGCCTCTTTATGAGGATCAAGCCCTTCCTTTTTACAAGTCGGCAAGTGATCTTTGGAGGGGACTTCAATACTGTCACGAGGTCCCAAGATAGGAGAGGCTCCAATGGTTCGCTGGCTTATGATAGTACAGCCCTCAATAGCATAGTTAGGGAAGCTCGCCTAGAGGACGCCCACATCCGGAGCCCCTCAGGCCACGCGGGTTTCACCTATCATCGAGGTAGCTGCAGGTCTAGGATAGACAGGTTTTATTTAAAGGAGGAAGCCGTCTCTTCCGCAGTGTCCGTGATTGAGGTGGAATTCTCCGATCACTGTATGATTTTGTTTTCCTTGAATGTTTCAGAGACCCCCCGGATGGGTAAAGGTTATTGGAAGCTGAATTCGTCCCTCCTGGAGGAAGCGGAGATAAGACAGTCCTTTGAGGATTTTCTTCAGAGTCAGGTACCTTTACTGGGCCTTTGTAGTAGTAAGTCAGAGTGGTGGGAGATATTCAAGAAGCGGGTTGCGGGGTTCTTCCGCCAGCTCTCGAGCCTCAGGTCCCTGAACAGGTATCGCCTGTATCAGGGTCTGAGGAGGAAACTCGAGCTTCTCGTCTCGACTGGAGGTAGCCGAGAGGATATCTCCAGAGTGAAATCCTTGCTGATGAGGTGTTAGTACGATAGGCACGCATCTTTGGTTTTTGAGAGGGATTTCGGGAAGTACCGCTCGCCCGACCCTTACAGAAACTGTAAGATGTCAGTGAGTAGTAAAGTCATTTCAGGACTGATCGATAGTACGGGATCTCTGAATCGGTCCAGATCAGGGATCCTGGAGGTTGTCAGATCCTTCTACTCACACCTCTTGGGGAGGAAGGATCTAGATCGGGACAAGATGTCGGCTTTCCTGGCTGAAACCATTCCTGAGCCAGGGGTAGACCCCTCTCTTGATGTTTTGGCAGAAGAAATCAGGGAAGAGGAAGTGAGACTGACGATCGAGGGGCTTGCCCCTAAGAAGTCTCCAGGTCCGGATGGCTTAACATCCGAGTGGTACAGGGCCTTTAAGGAGTCTTTAGCTCCCCTCTTGACTGAGGTATTTAATGAGTGTCTCTCCTCGGGCACTCTGCCAAAGTCAATGAGGAGGTCGGCCCTGATTCTTCTCTCAAAGGGTAAAGATCCTAGCCGGATTGGGAATTGGAGACCCATAGCTCTTCTCAATACGGACAGGAAGCTTCTGGCCAAGATACTGTTTAATCGGTTGGTGAAGTTTGCACCCCGGCTCCTTTCGGGGGCCCAGCACTGCTCTGTTCCGGGCCGAAGCACCTTAAGTGCTGTCCTCAGTGTCAGGGAGGCAGTGGAGCGGAGTAGTGCGGGTCTCTGGAAGGGGTACTTGTTGTCCCTGGATCAGGCCAAAGCATTTGATCGGGTGAACCACGAGTACCTCTGGTCCGTCCTCCTGAGATATGGCTTACCGAGTACTTTTGTGAATTGGCTTGTCACCATATATGCAGGGGCAGAGAGTTTCCCACTGGTGAACGGTTGGTCTGGCCGCTCTTTTGAGGTGGGGTCCGGAGTCCGTCAGGGTTGTCCTTTGAGCCCGCTGTTATACGTGTTCGCAATCGATCCCTTCGTCCGGAGGGTAGATTGTGGGCCGTTAGCGGGAGTCGGGATGAGTCTGGCGGAGCTGGATGTCGCCCAGAGAGTGGTGGCGTACGCTGATGATGTCACCATTTTCGTCTCCTCGAGGGTGGAGGTCGAGGTGGTGATGTCGGAGGTGGATCGTTACTCGGAGGCATCCGGGTCCAAGATCAATCGGAATAAGTGTGAAAGTCTCTGGCTGGGAGGGGGGGATCCCACGTTTGATCTCCCGGACACCCTTCCAGGGCTCCAAGAGTCAGCAAAAGTTTTGGGCATCACATTCGGCCAGGATGATTATCCCACCAAAAACTGGGATGGTAAGCTCCAGGATGCCACTCAGAAGGTGGACCAGTGGAAGGGTTGGTCTATGACCCTCAGGGAAAGGGTACACCTGATCAAATCGTACCTGCTCCCCTTGTTTATCTATCTGGGCAGCGTATGTATCTTGCCAGAGGCTTACTACACTAGGATCTACAGCCTGTTTTTCCAACTGTTATGGGGGAACAGGTTGAACCTAGTCAAGAGGGAGGTTACGTACCGCACGAGGAGACTAGGGGGTTTATCTATGGTAAACCCTGTGGTGTTCTTAACGAACACCTTCTTGAAAGCCAACATCGCAAACCTCTGGAAAGAGAGGGCTCCTCCATGGGTACACTCCTGCAGGGAGTGGTTTCGGCCTTTCTTCCAGGAATGGGAGACAGGAGGGCAAGTGAAGGACCTCCGTACACCACATGGATATCTTCCGGCTTACGCTACCCCGACTCTGAAGGCGTTACGTCGGTGGGGTCTGGGAGTGTGGGAGATCAGGACCCAGTCAAGGCGTTCCCTTGACAAACGGGTTCTGTTGACCCACTTCCAGAAGCCTCTGGCGCTCAGGGACTGCCCAGGTCGGGATCTGAGGGTTAGTTTAAGTCTTTTGAACTCGAAACGGATCCCCCAGAAGTTTTGGGACTTGGCCTGGCGCTGCTTTCAGGGGAAGCTATGTGTAAGGGACAACCTGAAGTGTAGGAGCTCTGATGACCGGGACTGTCCCCGAGAAGAGTGCGGGAACACGCTGGAAAGCATGGACCACTTCCTGCTTCATTGTCCCTTTAATATAGGGGTCTACAACCGGGTGGGTGCTTCCATCGGCTGGAGTCAACTTGCCGGCCTTGCCTATCCGGAGTGGGCTTATGGAGCATTCAAGATCCTGGGTGGCCGAGATCGGTGCACATTATTTTTAGTTAGCTTAGTGGTTAGGTACCACACGTGGAATGCACGGTGTTTAGTATCTACACAGCGAAAAGTCCTCTCTGAGGTGGAGGTCTGTAGGAATATCACTGGTGACCTTGGGAAGATCAGGTCTTTAGAGTATGGCAGATTGGGTACAAGTAGGGCTTCTCTCCTATGGAGAGGGTTTTCATTTGATGTGCCCTAGATGCTGAACCCTTTGGGGGAGGCACCTTAATTCTGGTTAGGGATAGAGTGGTAGGGTCAGTGTAGGGTCAGTGTGTAGGGACAGCTTAAACTTTAGGGGCAGCGATAGTGTGAGTCTAGGGAAAGTAGGTGAGGGATAGGTTTAAAAATTATTTGGTATCTGGTCTGCCATACTCTGATCCCGGTGGAGGGCTGGCGCATGTCACCTTTAGCTTTTTGTTTTGTTTTAGAGAAATGAGTGTATGAAGGGCTTGCAGGTAACTGAACTTGGGCCTTACAATTGTTATGTTATGTATATAGTAATGTAGTTATATGTATAGTTATGTTATGTCTATAGTTATGTTTATGTTAATAAGTGTATAGTATGTGTTTAAGTAATTATGTTGTGTGGCAAACCTTTTGGTGGCATGGCTGAATAGGCCTTGCTTTTACTTTCTTGTATATATGTATATAGGGGGCTATAGAATAGGTTGGGTGGGGGAATGGGGGGTAAGAGTTGAGCTGGGTGGAGCCATTGATGAACAATATTGGACTCCATGATGCCCGGCTCCTGGTGTGGATTATGGACTGGACTGGACATTTATACCATCTCATGGCCAGAGGGGCTGGAGGGGCTTTGGGATTAGATAGTGAAAGAGTTGTTATTGTTATTCATTTACCTGTATTTCTGTATTACCGTATATGTATGCTTATTAATGTTTAGTTACCTTTCGTTTTAGTTAAGGCAGCCGGATCTATTTGTTTTGAAATTTTTTTTTTTTATTTTTTTTTTATTTTTTTTATTTTATTTTTTTTATTTTTTTTTTAATATATATTAGGAGAGGATGGGTATGAGTGTGATATCCGCTAATGTGGTGGTGAGGATGGGTGTGAGTGAGTGTGGGATCGGAGGGAGGGAGAGAGAGAGGGAGAGAGGGAGAGAGGGAGAGAGGGAGAGAGAGAGAGAGAGAGAGAGAGAGGAAAAGGAAAAAAAAAGTCTATGTATGTTTATATGTATGTTTATATGTATGTTTATGTTTATATGTATGTTTATATGTATGTTTATATGTATGTTTATATGTATGTTTATACGTATGTTTTGTCTGTAATGTATCTGCTGCCTGTTAGTCAATATTTTCATTATGTCCAGGTTTGGACGGCTTTTATTTCCTATTGCCGGACATGGCAGAGTTTTTGTTTGTGTATTTGGTGTGGGTTTGGTGTGATGTATGGTGTTGGGGTACACATATTATTTCATTAGTTTATATATACGTGTACGTAATTAGTTTTAGTTGAAACTGGACTGGCTGGTAAAAGTTTAGTTTTTGTTATAATGACAATTTGTCTTATTTTGTTTCATATTTATGGCGCATGTAAGCTGAGTTTATGTTATGTATTATTGATTATGTCTGTTATGTTTTAGATTTTTATAATAAAAAGATTTACAGGATATAACTCAGGATCAGTACAGGATAAACAATGTTATGTATGTACATAGTGACCTCACCAGCAGAATAGTGAGTACAGCTCTGGGGTATAATACAGGATATAACTCAGGATCAGAACAGGATAAGTAATGTAATGTATGTACACAGTGACCTCACCAGCAGAATAGTGAGTACAGCTCTGGAGTATAATACAGGATATAACTCAGGATAAGTACAGGATAAGTAATGTAATGTATGTACGCAGTGACCTCACCAGCAGAATAGCGAGTGCAGCTCAGACCAAAGCCAGAAACTGAATCTGTATGTGTCAATTCCATTTTGTCAGCGGGGTTCGAGCTGTCCGTGTGTTTCGGGCTCAGCGGGGGGAGATGTTTGCCGGCTGTGATAAGAACTGGACCCTCGTTGATCGCTGCAGACAGAAGACTTTTGATGAGGCTGCCTTCTGCTTCTACGGTTTCGTTCTTAAATCTCCATAGATAAACCCCCTGTTCTTACACGTTTGCGCTCCGACTTTCCGAATAAAAATTTCCCACATCATTTGTCGCCCATGTGTGACAGCACGTAGCTGCTCAGATGACAAAATGCAGCGGGGGCTTAATCACGGCCATTACCATACGTTTTGTTATTTATTTTTTATTTATTATTTATTTATTTTTTTTTTTGCCGGCACAGTGTTTTAATGCAGACCGCCGCCGTACCGGGCTTAATTTATAATGGCGGTTATTCCCAATTAACAGCAATAAATACGACCGCCCCGCAGTTCACCAGGTTATGCAAATGTCGCGTAATTAAATCCTGATACATTACGCACTCGAACGGAGGTCGGGAGGTCGGTGCCGCATTACTCAGCCCTAATCACCCACATCCAGCTCTATCGGAGCCCTAATAAAGCCGTCCGCGCTGTTCACTCATAAAGCTGCCGGGGCTTATTATTTACTCCATAAAGCAGCGCAGGAAGCCTTGTTTATGAGACGCTGTAAATCTCTCTCCCCTGTTCCCTGTGAGATCGGCATAAATCATCCTGTCAGCGCCGGGCTCCTCCGTCATCCTCAGGCCGCAGCCTCTAATTTAGTGGGCGGGAGACATATGGAGGCGCGGAAAGTGGCAGATCTGGGCGCATCCTGCAATATAACAGTGTTCTCCCAATTGTGGCCCTCTAACTGTTGCAAATCTACAACTCCCAGCATGCCCAGACAGCCTTCGGCTGTCTGGGCATGCTGGGAGTTGTAGATTTGTATCAGTTGGAGGCAGACTAAAATGTATGATCAGGGAAGCTGAATGCTATGGAAGCAATGTGTTCAGCTTCCTAAACTGTTCATGCTGGTGACTTCTTTCTAGACAAATATAGTCTGGCGACACATCCCCTCCCGGTACCACACGACGTGATACCAGTATCCGTATTATAAATGTGGCTGTTACTTTCTTGTGCCATTTCATCACCCCCTGTCTGCTTTATTCCCCTCTTAATCCCCCCAATTCTTTCATTTCTCCCCCGTGAACCCCCATGCCACATCATTACCCCCATTGATCCTCCCCTGTGGCATTTTTTCCACCCTTTCCCCCCCCCCCCTTCCCCCATGCCACATTATCCCCCCCCCCTCTGATCCCCCATGTGCCATTTCCATCCCTCCCTTTATCACCCCCTGTGCAACATCACTCTCCCCCCCCCCCCCCCCCCGATCTCTCATACCCCCTTGATCACCCTCTGTGCCACATCTCCCCCTCCGGGTCATTTAATTTCTCCACTCTTTATCACCTTTATCACCCCCCCGATCCCCCCTGTGTCATTTTTCTCTCCACTCTTGACCACCCCCTTGTGCCACATCATTACCCCCTCTGATGCCCCATGTGCCATTTCCATCCCTCCCTTTATCACCCCCTGTGCAACATCATCCCCCCCCCCCCCCGATCTCTCCTACCCCTCTTGATCACCCTCTGTGCCACATCTCCCCCTCTGGGTCATTTAATTTCTCCACTCTTTATCACCCCCCATCCCCCCGATCCCCCCTGTGTCATTTTTCTCACCCCTCTTGACCACCCCCTTGTGCCATATCATTACTCCCCCTCTGATGCCCCGTATGCCATTTCCATCCCTCCCTTTATCACCCCCTGTGCAACATCATCCCTCCCCCCCCCCCCCCCCCCCCGATCTCTCCGACCCCTCTTGATCACCCTCTGTGCCACATCTACCCCTCCGGGTCATTTAATTTCTCCACTCTTTATCACCATCCCCACCCCCCACCCCCTCCGGGTCATTTTTTTCTCCACTCTTGACCACCCCCTTGTGTCATATCGTTACCCCCCCCCCCCCCCCTTTGATCCTCCATGTTGCATTTCATTCACAGTTATATCCTCCCCTTTGATCCTCTCCTGTGCAATTTAATTTCCCTTTTTATCCCCCCTGTGCCATTTCAACTCCCCCCCCACCCATTTTAATTAATTTTATTTTTAACTTTTTTTTTAATGTTCTTCCTGTTTAACGGGGTACTCCAGTGGAAAACACGTTTTGTTTTTTGTTTTTTTTTTCAAATAAATTGGTGCCAGAAAGTGAATCGTTCATTTCTACATTTCTAACATTAATTTGTTTTTCCTTAGTCCTAACAGTGGCACAGATGGGGTATTCTGCCCCCCGTGGACTGATTAGGACCGGTGGAAATTTTATTGACTATGTGATGACTCGCTCTTGCAGATAGGTGCGGTTGCAGTATAGAGGCTAGGAAATGGTACTTTTTCAAATTAAAGTTCAGTGTTTTATTCACACTTGTCACACAGCAAACAGTCTTTAAATGCCGAACAAAGGAAAACGTAACAAAAAGTCCACCTGTATTTCCTAGGTGTTTGTTCACACCTCAGTCCATGCCATGCGGCATCAAGCAAGTCTTTTCCAGGTCTCCAGGTAGGCTGTTCACCAGCTTCCAACCTTAGAGCAAATGCAGGGAAGATTTCTCTGGCAGTGTGAGCTGCAACTAGCAAATCCCCCTCAGCTGGTGAAGCAGGCTGCCTTTAAGGCCAACAAAAGGCGGCCTGGATTGTGGAGAATGACCCCCACCCTGCACTTGGTCATTCCCAGTAAGAGCCGTCCCGGATTGGCCTTCCAGCCATTCTACGGCCACAGTGTCAGTCTGCATCACAGCAAAGACACTGAATAAATACCGGCTCTTACTTCACCAAGGCCAGGAGTCTTGGTGACACATATCGCCCATCCACCACGATGTCTTTCACCTTCTTACAACTATCTCATAATTAATTTGAATTAGACCCTCCCACTCCCGTTACATATAGTGGGGAAGAACCCCAGCACCCTTGTGTTATTACAATGATAAGAAAAAAAATACAAAAATATAGGGAGGGATTGTTGTGCCACTGTCATGACTAAGGGAAAACAAATTATCGTTAGAAATTAACGATTCCCTTACTTCCTAACCAGTGGAACAGATGGGGAATTAGCAAGCAGATACCCCCATTGGAGGGCACTCATGCCTGGCGGAGGATAAAACCGACCGCACAAATGAGGAATAGCTATTCTAGAATCCACTCTATAGTGTGAGATAAAGGTGGAGTGAGAACTCCAAGAAGCTGACTTACAGATGAGTTCCAAAGGAATCGAGCCTCTTTCTGCAAAAGAAGTAGCTACTGCTCTAGTAGAGTGAGCTTGAACAAATTCAGGGGTCTCCAGACCCTGAGAAACATGAGACTCCCGAATAGCTTCCTTGATCCAGCGACTAATGGTTGGTTTGAAAGCCCTGTGTACCTTCCGGACACTAGAGAAAAGGATAAGAAGGTTTTTATCTTTACGGAATTTCTTGGATCGATCCAGGTAAATCCTAAGACATCTCGAGAGGCCGAGGGTATGAAGGCCTCTATCTTCTTCCGAGGAGGGGAGTGGAACCAACACAGGAAGACAAATAACCTGGTTGATGTTAGTAAAGGTTGGCACTTTAGGAATAAAAGTAGGCAAAAACTTAAGAAGAACCCTGTCCGGGAGGAATTGAATATAAGGCTCAAAGGCAGAAAAGGCTTGGAGTTCTCAGACTCGTTTTGAAGAAGTGATTTCCAACAAAAAGGTAACTTTGAGTGTAAGGAATTTTAGATCCACCTCCTCTAAAGGCTCAAAGGGGGGAGATGATAACCCCCTGAGCATGACTGAAAAATCCCATACACGAATAGGTCAAATGATTTTATGTTTAATTCTAGAGGCTCCCTTTAGGAACCTTCTGAGAAAGAGACTTGTTGAGGAAAGCCGAGATAGCAGATACTTGTACTCTTAGGGTGGAAGGAGATAATCCCTTGTCCAATCCATCTTGCAGGAGTTCCAGAACAGCAGGAATCGTAGGAATCTTTGGAGATAGTTGGCGTCGCTGACACCAGGATGAGAAAATCCCAAATTCCTCCATATGATATTGTTGTAGCTTCAGATCTGGAGTGCGCCAAAGTGCTCAAGACTGACCCCGACAACCTTTCTACACTTGTAAGGGACCGATCAACCTCCAGGCTGTCAAGTTGAACATCTGAATGTTGGAGCAGCTGTGAGTGTCCCCTGACACTAGTGCTTGCTCTGGGGGAAGCCTCCAAAACTGACCCTGACTCATCTAAATGAGCGTGGTGAACCAAGCTCTTTTGGGCCAATATGGAATGATGGCTATGACTGAAGCTTGGTCCTGACTGATTTTCATCAATACCATCGGAATCAAGGAAATAGGAGGGAAGATGTAGGCCAGCCTTAACCTCCATGGGACTGACAGAGCATCTACTGCCAAGGGATTGTCCTCCCTGTAAAGGGAACAGAACCTCTCCACCTTGGCGTTGAACCTCGTTTCCATGAGGTCGATCTCTGGCATGCCCCACCTGAGCGTGATCTGAATGAAGATGTCCGGATGGAGAGACCACTCTCCGGTTGGAAGGCCTCTGCTCAGGCGGTCTGCTATTACAATGTGAGCACCCCGGATATGAACGGCAGTGAGGTTCAACTGCCCAATCCAGAATCACACCTATCTCTCTCAGGAGACTTAGTGACCTTGTGCCTCCCTGTTTATTGATGTACAGAACAGCCGTCATGCTGTCTGATTGAACTCTCACTGCTTTGCCCTGAATGTAAGGGGCAAAGTGAAACAGGGCCATTCTGATGGGCCGAATCTCTATAAGATTCGAAGATGTTTTCTCCTGGGGAGACCAAGTCTCTTGGACTGTTTTGTCCAGAAGATGCACTCCCCAACCTACAAGGGATGTGTCTGTGGTAAGTATGATACAAACGGGTTGGATCAGGGATTTGCCATCTTGAAGGTGAACCCACCATCTCAGAGAGAGCCAGACTTGAGAAGACAGGGAGTGCATGGAATTTAGTCACTCGGGACTTTGATCCCACTTGGCTAGTACCTCCGACTGAAGCGGACGTAGGTGCCATAAAGCTCCGTGGTTGCAGACATTAGTCCCACCTTTCTCATTAGATAGCGGAGAGTTACCCGCTTGCGAACTAAGAGAAAGCGGGCTGTGTCCTGAACCCGTGGTTTTCTCTCGGGAGTTAGATGAATAGTCATTGTCACGGAATCTATCAGGAATCCTAGGAATCTCACTGATGTGGCTGTTTGGAGATTGGACTTGTTCCAATTGATTATCCAGCCTAGCTGATGAAGGAAGGACACAGCCATCTGAATGTGTTGGGACAGGATCGCTTAAGAGGAAGCTTTGAAAATCTGTCGTCTAGAAAAGGGACTAAACACAGTGCCTAAAGTCTCAGAGCAGCCACCATGGAAACTACTACCTTGGTAAATGTGTGTGGGGCTGAAGAAATTCCAAACAGGAGGGCAACAAACTGATAGTGTCTTAGAACTCCCTGAACTTGAACAGCGATCCTTAAGAATCTTCTGGATCCAGGATGGATGGGGATATGAAGATAAGCATTGTTGAGGTCCTAGGTTGCCAGGAAATCACCTGGCATGAAAAGATTGATAACTGTCTGAATCGTTTCCATATGAAAACGCTTCCGTCTGATAGAACGGTTGAAAAACCTTAGGTCAATGATCATTCTCCAATCTCCAGTGAATTTGGGAACCAGGAACACTGGAGAATAAATGCCAGACCCCTGTTCTTGGGAGGGAACTTCCTCCAAGGCACCCTTCTGGAGATATTCCAGAACTTATATTCTGGATTATCACCAGAAGGGTGCCTTGGAGGAAGTTCCCTCCCAAGAACAGGGGTCTGGCATTTATTCTCCAGTGTTCCTGGTGGATTTGGCCATCCATGGTTCTACCTTCCAACAAACAGAGAGTATTGGAAACTTATATTTCCAATACTCTCTGTTTGTTGGAAGGTAGAACTCTGGTTCTTACAATCTTGTCTGGAGGAATATTCTCCAATTCCACTCTGTACCCTTCTGAAATGACCTGGAAGACCCAAGGGTCTTGAATGTGAAGTCTCCAGGCATCTAAAATGTTGAAGGCGACCGCCTACAGGAAGAGATGGACACGGAAGTTGACACGGACAGTTGATGTACACGGGGCAGAGTGGGAGCACTGGTAATTGTCCAAGAGCCTCGAAGAGTCCCGTAGTCAGGGTGCCGAGGACTTTCCACCCTTGGAACCCCTGGAGCATCTAGCATCCCTTTAACTTTAGGACCCACAGTCTTTCTGAGATTTGGTTTGTGAGCCTGATCTGCCTCGACCGCGAATGGGCTGCTGGGGAAGAGATTTCCCTTTCCTGTCAGACAGCCCCTCCATTATGCGGTTGAGTTCAGACCCAAAGAGGATGCCAGGCTCATAGGCCATTGCACACAGAGTGTGTTTGGATGAGGTATCGGACCTCCAAGGTTTAAGCAACAAGGGTCGACGACTCGCAGAAGAAAGGGCCATAGATTTAGAAGCAAGCTTCAGTTGTTGAGGGACGGCATCGCAAAGGAAATCTATAGCCAAACTAGCCGTTTTACAAGAGGCCAACATTTCATCCCTAGAGACGCCTTGGTCTAGGTCAGACTGCATCTGAGAAAATCTAGTTCTACTTTGCTACCTCAGTAGAAGCTATCGCTACAGAAGCGGAAGCCGAGGCAGTCGAATAAAAGCACAATCGGCCTTGCGGCCCATGGGATCCTGATGGCTAGAGCCATCATCAGAGGGAACCATGGTCTGCTTAGATAATTTTTAGATGGCCAAATCCACCTTAGGAATAGGTCCCCAGGAAAATACTTGGTCTTCCTGCAATACTTGGTCTTCTTGATAAGAACAGGACCTTACTCCGGCTTCTTCCACTCAGTCTTCATCAAAGACAAGAGGGAATCATCTGCTTTAAAAGCCCTGGGCCCTTTAGAGGCAGATGTACAGGCTTTACCCCCATCGGAATCATGGTCCCCCGACCTGATAGACCTAAGGAGCCACTGAGTTTTCTCAGGGAAAAATAAATATTGGAATCTGTCTTCCTCTTCAGAGGTTGAGGATTGGGAATCCTCCCAGGCTGCTTCTCCAGACACCTCCATGGACCTCGGTGGTGAAGATGGTCTTGCTCGTTTGGTGGTAACCAGTTGCTTTGGCTCTTCTATGGAGGCCCCCGTAGTATTCATGTTAGTGGGCACAAAATCCTTGACCCAGACGACCATATCTTGCATGGTTGGCTCTTGCTGGGTCTGAGTTCGGGCATGGCAGGGCGGACAACGGGAGTATTGATAACTTTCCTCTAACAGTGCCAGGCTGTCATGGCACTGTAAATGCTTCCTTATGGAGGTGGTCTTTTTAGAAGGTGCCTCGCGGGAACCGTCAGCCGGACGACATGCTCTGAAAAGATAACAGCAGTTAGGGAAGGGGAGGAAAGAGAAAAATAATATTAACCCATGAGAAAAAAATTGCTTTACCAAAAGGAAAGCAAAAGAAAGCAACAAACTGTCGCCGCAGGAATAGTAGAAGCTATGGCAAGAAATCTGTATAGACAGAATCCGAAAAAAAAATAGGACGTGGACAGCGGACACAAGTACTAGCGTTCTAGGAGACCGACAGCCTGCACTGAGCAGCCTTATATAGGTCTCATATGCCCAAAGCTTAAAAAACCTGCCCTCAAATGGGCGGCACTGAAATAAATCCCAAGGACTGTAATAAAATAATAGAAGGGCAAGAATAACAGAAAAAGGGTTGAAAACCCTGACACCTAAGCCCAAGAATAGTAAACAAGAAAAAACAAAGAAGCCGCAGGGCCGGAAGTGATGACAGACGCCGTCTCCTCCGCCCCGCCCCCTCCCCCGAGCGCAGTGCAACGCGCACACAGAGAGGAAGCCGGCCACCAGAATGTACGCGCAGAAGCGCAGGGGACGGCGAGAGCACGATGACCCAGCAGCAGAGGTATAAACATCCCTTAGCAGAAGGGGGAAAAAATTTTAAGAAAATAGATAGAGGGGCCTAAAGTCAATACAAAGCACAAGGGGGCTGGGGTTTCTCCCTCTATGTTTAAGGGGGGTGGGAGGGTCTAATTCAAATTGATTAAGAAGTTGTCAATAAAATTTCCGTTGGTCATAACCAGTCATCGGGGGGGGGGGGGGGGGGGATTTAGGACGTAAGGGAAACAGATTTGTAAATTACTTCTACCTAAAAATCTTAATCCTTCCAGTACTTATCAGCTGCTGTATATACTACAGAGGAAGTTGTATAGTTCTTTCCAGTCTGACCACAGTGCTCTCTGCTGACACCTCTGTCCATGTCAGGAACCAGTTCTTTCCAGTGTGACCACAGTGCTCTCTGCTGACACCTCTGTCCATGTCAGGAACTGTCCAGAGCAGGAAAGGTTTGCTATGGTGATTTGCACCTGCTCTGGACAGTTCCCGACATGGACAGAGGTGTCAGCAGAGAGCACTGTGGTCAGACTGGAAAGAACTATACAATTTCCTCTGGAGCATACAGCAGATGAGAAGTACTGGAAGGATTAAGATTTTTTAATAGAAGTAATTTACAAATCTGTGTAACTTTTCAGCACCAGTTGATTTAAAAGAAGAAATAAAAAAATGTCCTGCTGCTGATTAACCCCTTATGGACACAGCCCATTTTAATTTTCGTTTTTTCGTTTTATTCTCCTCGCTTTTTAAGAGCCATATTTTTTTTGTTTTGTTTTTTTCTGCAAACTACATGAGGCTTCGAACCCTTTTAAAAACTTTAATGCAATGTATTATATCGCATTCGCAGTACATTAAAGATGACACAGAAAACCCCAGCCAAAAAAAACAAAACTGTGCAAACAAAAATAAAAATTATGCAGATTTTCATACAAATGATAAATCTCAACTCCCCCCCCCCCCCCCCACACACCCCATGTGCTTCCACAACTTTGTAAGTTTCAAGCTCTCTGCTTGCTGTCAGAGAATTTTTGTTTGCATCCAAAGCCTTCAAACCCGTTCAGACCTAATCGATTGCATATTCCAGCTTAAAGGGGTACTCAGGTGGAAAATATTTTTTTTTTTTTTTTAAATCAACTGGTGCCAGAAAGTTAAACAGATCTATAAATGACTTCTATTTAAAAATCTTAATCCTTCTAGTACTTTTTAGCAGCTGTATGCTACAGAGGAAATTCTTTACTTTTTGAATTTCTTTTTTGTCTTGTTCACAGTGCTCTCTGCTGACACCTGATGCCCTTATCAGGAACTGTAGAAAGAGGTGTCAGCAGAGAGCACTGTGGTCAATACAAAAAATAAATTTAAAAAGAATAGCATTTCCTCTGTAGCATACAGCTGCTAATAAGTACTGAAAGGATTAAGATTTTTTTTTATAGAAGTAATTTACTAATCTGTTTAACCTTCTGGACCCAGTTCATTTAAACAAAAACAAAAAAAAAAAAAAAAAGTTTTCCACCAGAGTATCCCTTTAAGTCTTGTAATATTGTATTTCTTCTAGATCAGTGTTTCCAAACCAGGTTGCCTCTACTCATTGCAAAACTACAACTCCCAGCATGCCTGTGTATGCCTAAAAAGTTTCACCAGCATAAAAAGTTTGGAAAACTCTGGTTTAGGAAGCGGAACACATTGCTTGCATAGCGTTCAGCTTCCCTAATGATACATTATAGAGCCTCCCAACCAGTCTGCCTTCAGCTGTTGCAAAACTACAACTCCCAGCATGCCCGGCCACATAAAAAGTTTGGAAAGCTCTGGTTTAGGAAGCGGAACACATTGCTTGCATAGCGTTCAGCTTCCCTGATGATACATTATAGAGCCGTTCCAACCAGTCTGCCTTCAGCTGTTGCAAAACTACAACTCCCAGCATGCCCGGTCACATAAAAAGTTTGGAAAACTCTGGTTTAGGAAGCGGAACACATTGCTTGCATAGCGTTCAGCTTCCCTGATGATACATTATAGAGCCTCCCAACCAGTCTGCCTTCAGCTGTTGCAAAACTACAACTCCCAGCATGCCCGGCCACATAAAAAGTTTGGAAAGCTCTGGTTTAGGAAGCGGAACACATTGCTTGCATAGCGTTCAGCTTCCCTGATGATACATTATAGAGCGTCCCAACCAGTCCGCCTTCAGCTGTTGCAAAACTACAACTCCAAGCATGCCCGGTCACATAAAAAGTTTGGAAAGCTCTGGTTTAGGAAGCGGAACACATTGCTTGCATAGCGTTCAGCTTCCCTGATGATACATTATAGAGCGTCCCAACCAGTCTGCCTTCAGCTGTTGCAAAACTACAACTCCCAGCATGCCCGGTCACATAAAAAGTTTGGAAAACTCTGGTTTAGGAAGCGGAACACATTGCTTGTATAGCGTTCAGCTTCCCTGATAATACATTATAGAGCGTCCCAACCAGTCTGCCTTCAGCTGTTGCAAAACTACAACTCCCAGCATGCCCGGCCACATAAAAAGTTTGGAAAGCTCTGGTTTAGGAAGCGGAACACATTGCTTGCATAGCGTTCAGCTTCCCTGATGATACATTATAGAGCATCCCAACCAGTCCGCCTTCAGCTGTTGCAAAACTACAACTCCAAGCATGCCCGGCCACATAAAAAGTTTGGAAAGCTCTGGTTTAGGAAGCGGAACACATTGCTTGCATAGCGTTCAGCTTCCCTGATGATACATTATAGAGCGTCCCAACCAGTCCGCCTTCAGCTGTTGCAAAACTACAACTCCAAGCATGCCCGGCCACATAAAAAGTTTGGAAAGCTCTAGTTTAGGAAGCGGAACACATTGCTTGCATAGCGTACAGCTTCCCTGATGATACATTATAGAGCCTCCCAACCAGTCTGCCTTCGGCTGTTGCAAAACTACAACTCCCAGCATGCCCGGCCACATAAAAAGTTTGAAAAGCTTTGGTTTAGGAAGGCGGAACACATTGCTTTCATAGCGTTCAGCTTCCCTGGTGATACATTATAGAGCCTCCCAACCAGTCTGCCTTCAGCTGTTGCAAAACTACAACTCCCAGCATGCCCGGCCACATAAAAAGTTTGGAAAACTCTGGTTTAGGAAGCGGAACACATTGCTTGCATAGCGTTCAGCTTCCCTGATGATACATTATAGAGCGTCCCAACCAGGGTGCCTTCAGCTGTTGCAAAACTACAACTCCCAACATGCCCGGCCACATAAAAAGTTTGGAAAGCTCTGGTTTAGGAAGCGGAACACATTGCTTGCATAGCGTTCAGCTTCCCTGATGATACATTATAGAGCCTCCCAACCAGTCTGCCTTCAGCTGTTGCAAAACTACAACTCCCAGCATGCCCGGCCACATAAAAAGTTTGGAAAGCTCTGGTTTAGGAAGCGGAACACATTGCTTGCATAGCGTTCAGCTTCCCTGATGATACATTATAGAGCGTCCCAACCAGTCCGCCTTCAGCTGTTGCAAAACTACAACTCCAAGCATGCCCGGCCACATAAAAAGTTTGGAAAGCTCTAGTTTAGGAAGCGGAACACATTGCTTGCATAGCGTACAGCTTCCCTGATGATACATTATAGAGCCTCCCAACCAGTCTGCCTTCGGCTGTTGCAAAACTACAACTCCCAGCATGCCCGGCCACATAAAAAGTTTGAAAAGCTTTGGTTTAGGAAGGCGGAACACATTGCTTTCATAGCGTTCAGCTTCCCTGGTGATACATTATAGAGCCTCCCAACCAGTCTGCCTTCAGCTGTTGCAAAACTACAACTCCCAGCATGCCCGGCCACATAAAAAGTTTGGAAAACTCTGGTTTAGGAAGCGGAACACATTGCTTGCATAGCGTTCAGCTTCCCTGATGATACATTATAGAGCGTCCCAACCAGGGTGCCTTCAGCTGTTGCAAAACTACAACTCCCAACATGCCCGGCCACATAAAAAGTTTGGAAAGCTCTGGTTTAGGAAGCGGAACACATTGCTTGCATAGCGTTCAGCTTCCCTGATGATACATTATAGAGCCTCCCAACCAGTCTGCCTTCAGCTGTTGCAAAACTACAACTCCCAGCATGCCCGGCCACATAAAAAGTTTGGAAAGCTCTGGTTTAGGAAGCGGAACACATTGCTTGCATAGCGTTCAGCTTCCCTGATGATACATTATAGAGCGTCCCAACCAGTCTGCCTTCAGCTGTTGCAAAACTACAACTCCCAGCATGCCCGGTCACATAAAAAGTTTGGAAAACTCTGGTTTAGGAAGCGGAACACATTGCTTGTATAGCGTTCAGCTTCCCTGATAATACATTATAGAGCGTCCCAACCAGTCTGCCTTCAGCTGTTGCAAAACTACAACTCCCAGCATGCCCGGCCACATAAAAAGTTTGGAAAGCTCTGGTTTAGGAAGCGGAACACATTGCTTGCATAGCGTTCAGCTTCCCTGATGATACATTATAGAGCATCCCAACCAGTCCGCCTTCAGCTGTTGCAAAACTACAACTCCCAGCATGCCCGGCCACATAAAAAGTTTGAAAAGCTTTGGTTTAGGAAGGCGGAACACATTGCTTTCATAGCGTTCAGCTTCCCTGGTGATACATTATAGAGCCTCCCAACCAGTCTGCCTTCAGCTGTTGCAAAACTACAACTCCCAGCATGCCCGGCCACATAAAAAGTTTGGAAAACTCTGGTTTAGGAAGCGGAACACATTGCTTGCATAGCGTTCAGCTTCCCTGATGATACATTATAGAGCGTCCCAACCAGGGTGCCTTCAGCTGTTGCAAAACTACAACTCCCAACATGCCCGGCCACATAAAAAGTTTGGAAAGCTCTGGTTTAGGAAGCGGAACACATTGCTTGCATAGCGTTCAGCTTCCCTGATGATACATTATAGAGCCTCCCAACCAGTCTGCCTTCAGCTGTTGCAAAACTACAACTCCCAGCATGCCCGGCCACATAAAAAGTTTGGAAAGCTCTGGTTTAGGAAGCGGAACACATTGCTTGCATAGCGTTCAGCTTCCCTGATGATACATTATAGAGCGTCCCAACCAGTCCGCCTTCAGCTGTTGCAAAACTACAACTCCAAGCATGCCCGGTCACATAAAAAGTTTGGAAAGCTCTGGTTTAGGAAGCGGAACACATTGCTTGCATAGCGTTCAGCTTCCCTGATGATACATTATAGAGCGTCCCAACCAGTCTGCCTTCAGCTGTTGCAAAACTACAACTCCCAGCATGCCCGGTCACATAAAAAGTTTGGAAAACTCTGGTTTAGGAAGCGGAACACATTGCTTGTATAGCGTTCAGCTTCCCTGATAATACATTATAGAGCGTCCCAACCAGTCTGCCTTCAGCTGTTGCAAAACTACAACTCCCAGCATGCCCGGCCACATAAAAAGTTTGGAAAGCTCTGGTTTAGGAAGCGGAACACATTGCTTGCATAGCGTTCAGCTTCCCTGATGATACATTATAGAGCATCCCAACCAGTCCGCCTTCAGCTGTTGCAAAACTACAACTCCAAGCATGCCCGGCCACATAAAAAGTTTGGAAAGCTCTGGTTTAGTAAGCGGAACACATTGCTTGCATAGCGTTCAGCTTCCCTGATGATACATTATAGAGCGTCCCAACCAGTCCGCCTTCAGCTGTGGCAAAACTACAACTCCCAGCATGCCCGGCCACATAAAAAGTTTGGAAAGCTCTGGTTTAGAAAGCGGAACACAGTGCTTGCATAGCGTTCAGCTTCCCTGATAATACATTATAGAGTGTCCCAAACAGTCTGCCTTCAGCTGTTGCAAAACTACAACTTCCAGCATGCCCGGTCACATAAAAAGTTTGGAAAGCTTTGGTTTAGGAACTGGAACACAGTGCTTGCATAGCGTTCAGCTTCCCTGATGATACATTATAGAGGGACCCAACCAGTCTGCCTTAAGCTGTTGCAAAACTACAACTCCCAGCATGCCTGGCCAGCCTTTGGCTGGCCAGGCATGCTGGGAGTTGTAGTTTTGCAACAGCTGGAGGCACCCCGGTTGGGAAACACTGGCCCAGATAATCCTCAAACCTATATTGTGGGGTGATATATTGTTAACAGCACTGATACACTCAACAAGCTATAAGGACAGGAGGACGACTTTGTGCCTAGAAGTGCTGCAATTGTAGCAAACCCTCAGCTGTGAATAGCGTTAGTGTTAGCTTCTGGATGTGAACAAAAGTTCAATATGGAGGGATGATAGACAATACTATACTCCATCTGCCCAGTAGCCTCCGCTCACAGATCCTCTGTCTTCCTGTGGGATGAATGGAGCTCTTCTCTAAGGAATAACACCGCCATTGTATAAAAGGCTGGAAATAGGAATAAAATAAAGAAGGGATCTGCCGGCAGCTGGCACCACCGTATGAGCGCCGGAGCCGAGGCCGAGAAATACGACAATGTAATGGCGGTACTATTAGTGGATGAGCTGAATATACTCCTCTCTTCAAAGGTTTTAAAACTTTCGGGCGAAATGTTGTGCCTAGAGTCTTCACTGTATTTAAAGGGGTACTCCACTGGAAAAACATTTTTTTCTAAATCAACTGGTGCCAGAAAGATAAACAGATTTGTAAATTAATTATATATAAAAAAAAAAAAATCTTAATCCTTCCAGTGCTTATCAGCTGCTGTACGTTCCACAGGAAGTTCTTTTCTTTTTGAATTTCCTTTCTGTCTGACCACAGTGCTCTCTGCTGACACCTCTGTTCATGTCAGGAACTGTCCGGAGCAGGAGAGGTTTGCTGTGGGGATTTGCTCTTACTCTAGACAGTTCCTAAAATGGACAGAGGTGTCAGCAGAGAGCACTGTGGTCAGCCAGATGGAATTACACTAGGGGCAGATGGCATTAACCTCCTGTATTCTTGATGCCAGGGCGTGGTTTATCCTCTATACCCCCCGAAGGTATACTGCTGGATCCTGGGCTAGGCACGGGGGCAATAATGACTCCAACGCCAAGTTACGGACAATGGTAGCTTTACTGAGTGAGAGATGGTAACACGGATGTGACAATACTCAGAGACCTTAAAGGGGTACTCAGGCCCTAAGGCATTCTTGCATTCAGCACCCACCTCTTTGAGCTGCACGCCGCGCTGCCAGCACACAAACTGCCAGGTGCAGACCAGGGGGCCGGAGTATTGTGACATCACGACTCCGCCCCTATGTGATGTCACACCCCTCCCCCGCTATGCAGGTATATTAGAGGGGGCGTGACGGCCGTCACGCCCCCTCTAATAGACTTGCATAGCGGGGGGCGGGGTTTGACGCCCCCTCCCATAGACTTGCATAGTGGAGGCGGGGTGTGACGTCACACAGGGGGGCGGAGTTGTGATGTCATGATACTCCAGCCCCGTGGTCGGCACCCGGCAGTTTGTGAGCTGGCAGCGCGGCGTGCAGCTCAAAGAGGTGGGTGCCAAATGCAAGATTGCGGGGGTCCCCAGCAGGGGGACCCCCCGCGGTCAGACATCTTATCCCCTATCCTTTGGATAGGGGATAAGATATCTTAGGGCCGAAGTACCCCTTTAAGGGCTTGCTGGGACATGTAGTAGAACGGGACAATTTAGTGTAGGCCACTTTGACTAGACAGCAGATGACTGTGACTGACTTGACTTGTGACTGACAATGCTGTAACTTTATCTTACTTGTAGACTTGAAGCTTGTGGCTGCAGACTTGACTTGAGGCTCCTATGACTCCAGACAGACTCCTAGACTTGACTGCACTGGACCTCAGCTTCGCAGAAAAGAGAGAGACTCCTCCTGGGGCTTTTATGGGGGAGACTCTGGTGGGGTCCGATTGGTCACCCTTAAAGGAGAACTCCAGAATACAAAATTTGTCTTCCATACTGCCGGTAGTAAAAAAATAAAGATGTACATACCTTCCTTCGCTTCCCCGGTGCCTCCGGTAACCGGCTCCGGCCTCCACCGCGATCCTCTTCCTGGTTGCCGGTGGTCGGCGAGTCATACTGCGCTCAGCCAATCACCCGACTCGGCCAGCGATAGGCTGAGCGGCAGTGTGACACACAATTCTTCCCTACACCGGCACCTGCTGCCGGGGCCGAAAACGTCACACTGCCACTCAGCCTATCGCCGGCCGAGTCGGGACTTCACTGCGGCCGGTGATTGGCTGAGCGCAGTATGACTCGCCGACCACCGGCAACCAGGAAGAGGATCACGGCGGAGACCAGAGCCGGTTACCGGATGCACCGGGGGAGCGAAGGAAGGTATGTACATCTTTATTTTTTTTATTGCCGGCAGTAAGGATGACAATTTTTGTATTCTGGAGTTCTCCTTTAAGTCACCTGGTCACTGATACCTCCTGGGTAGCAATCACATGACAACTCACATGTTAAACAGTCTTAACGTGACAACGCTTTCTTCACACATTACACAGTATAATATATAGTAAACATATGTACATGGGGGGACAAGTGTAAGGGGGGCCCAGGGGACACTGCAGGGAGGCTCCTCCCTGACAGGACAGCAAGGGTACAGGGTAACAACTCCCGTACTGGGCCACCACATATATAAATAACTACACATTTGTCCTGACCCCTAATGCATGTTCATTCCCTCTCTCTCACCCACTGCTCCGCTCAATCCCAGTAAGTTAGTAGCAATTTTCCGTAATAATTCTCACTATAGCTAAATCTCTTCCTGTCCTTCGCGTTATTCAGACTATGATAAGACCACTCACCGACAGAGATTTCCATTACCCCAGTGGTGCCCATTCGGAGTGCGTTAGATGTAACGTCCTTTTTTGTTCCTCTGCGGAGATGTTGCCGTGTAGGCGGTATACAGGTGTACAGAATGTGGAAGGGTTCACGGCAGGAGTGGGCACGATGCGGCGCCGGCTGACTGCCACTTGTGGAGACGTAACGTTCCATAGCAACTGGAGAACCGCGGGTTATCGAGCTCCGAAATACAGAAAAAAGCTACAAAACTGTAATGAAAAAAAAACACAAAAAAGAGATGAAAGGACTAGAGAAGGAGACAAAAGGGTCAAATATCACAGATTCCGTGCGGAGTGTTTGTGTGTTAATACTCGGCTCAGCGGATGAGAGTTGGAAGGAGAACGTTTAAGGCTTTTATTTTCTACAATGCAAAAACATACCGAGATATAACATCCCTGAAAAAACAAGATGCTGTACACCGCCCGAATAAAAGTGTGGCCAAATAACTGCCCAAAAACCAGTGCCATACAGAAACTAGGGCTGGGCGGTATGGCCAAATATGTGTATCGTGGTATTTTTATAACTTATGGCGGTTCCACGGTATATAACGGTATTCCCCTCCCCCTCCCCCAAAATGAATTATTAGCCCAGCGGCGCACTGTCCCCATCGGGGTACTACTCACGTCACCCGCAAGCGCTGCTCTCCTCGTCCTCCTGGTTGTTTCGGCCGCCGGCGCTGACACTCTCTATACTGTGCGGTATCCCTACGCTGTATCCCTATGCTGTATCCCTATGCCCGGGCTGCAAAAGGTAAAAAAAAATTAACTAACGCATGTTCCGACGTCGGCCTTACGCTGGGGACGGGAACGTCGGACAGCCGTCAGCCTATTACCGGCCGCAGCGATGTTCCGCCTCGGCCGGTGATAGACTGAGCCCACTGTCATGTAAGGAGCCGGCTTATTATACGAGAGTGCGCTCAACCTATCACCGGCTGAGGCGGAACGTCGCTGCGGCCAGTGATAGGCTGATGGCTGCCGACGTTCCATTCCCTAGGAAGTTGGTCCGGACCGACGGGGGAAGGTGAGTTAAAGTTTATATTGTTTACCTTTTGCAGCCCGGGCATAGGGATACAGTAGAGAGCAGTGGTTTGCAATCTGCAGACCTCCAGATGTTGCAAAACTACAACTCCCAGCATGCCCGGACAGCCGTTGGCTGTCCGGGCGTGCTGGGAGTTGTAGTTTTGCAACATCTGGAGGTTGAAGACCACTGGTATAGAGTGTCAGCGCCGGCGGCCGCAACAACAGGAGGTCCAGGAGGGCAAAGCTTGCGGGTGACATATGTGAGTAGTAGCGCTGGGCTGATAATTAATTGGGGGGGGGGGGGCAAAACAGCGCTCGCGGGTCACATGATTAGTTCCCCAATGTGGGGACAGCGCAGCGCTGGGCTGATAATTCATTCATTCCCGAGGGGGAGGGGCCAAAACTTTATTGCGGTACGGGTTAAAATTCATATTGCGCAGCACAAAAATTTCGGTATTCGGTATGAACCGGTATACCGCCCAGCCCTAACAGAAATACCCCCATATACTGCTCATATAACAACGTCTACACATAGGGGGGAGATTTATCAAAACCTGTGCAGAGGAAAACTTGCCCAGTTGCCCATAGCAACCAATCAGATCGCTTCTTTCATTTTCCACAGGCCTTCATAAAAATGAAAGAAGCGATCTGATTGGTTGCTATGGGCAACTGGGCAAGTTTTCCTCTGCACAGGTTTTGATAAATCTCCCCCATAGAGCACATATAATAGTGACATACAGTACCCATGTATAATACACCGTGCAGTGTAAGTGTGGTGAGGGGGTGATGGAGGACAGGTGTTATTACCCTAGGGGCAGATGACATTTACCCCTTGTGTTCGTGACGCCAGGGCGTGGTTTATCCTCTACACCACCCGAAGGTATACCGCTGGATCCTGGGCTGGGCACGGGGCAAATAATTACTCCGATGCCAAGTTGCGGAACAATGGCAGCTTTATTGAGTCGGACAGGTATAACAGTCTATACAGAAGGGTAGGCTCAAGGAGGTGACCAGTGACTTCAGAGACCACAGGGCTTGCTGGGACTTATAGTGGACTTGGACAATTTGATGCAGGGACGCGCTGACTTGAGACAGATTGACTTGGACTGACTATGACGGACTTCACCCCGTTTGTAGCTTACCAGGTTTTGACTTTCACCTGTGGGGCAGTAGGACTTGTGGATCCGTGGTTGCGTGGTAGACTTTGGGCCTTCCTAGGACACCAGACACCCTCTCAGGACCCGACATCACTGTAGCTCAGCAAAGACTCAAAGAGAGAGAGGAAACTCCACCCAGGGCTTATATGGGGGAGACTCTGGAGGGGTCCCATAGGTCACCCTGTAGGTCACATGGTCTCTGGTACCTTACTTGGTTACAATGCATAGAAACATTACTTAAAGGCATACAACAACATATGTACGTTACACTAAATAACATAGGCACTTAAGATAATACATAAGACGCAAGTATAGTGGGGGGGGGGGGGGTGGCAGAGGTCACTGACATGGAGTCTGCCTGACAGGGCAGCAAGGGTACAGGGGTGCAACTCATGTACTGGGCCACCACATAAGGTTCCTTACATTGCACATATAATAGTGACGTACAGTACCCTTATATAATATCATTATGCAGTATAAGGTTTCATACAGTGCACATATAGTAGAGACATAAATACCCATATATAATATCGTCATGCAGTGTAAAGTTCCATACAGTGCACATATAGTAGGGACATAAATACCCATATATAATACCGTCATACAGTGTAAGGTTTCATACAGTGCACATATAGTAGAGACATAAATACCCATATATAATACCGTCATACAATGTAAGGTTCCTTCCAGTGCACATATAGTAGGGACATAAATACCCATATATAATACCGTCATACAGTGTAAGGTTTCATACAGTGCACATATAGTAGGGACATAAATACCCATATATAATACCGTCATACAGTGTAAGGTTTCATACAGTGCACATATAGTAGAGACATAAATACCCATATATAATACCGTCATACAGTGTAAGGTTCCTTCCAGTGTACATACAATAGTGACATAAATACCCATTAATTTGCTAAGTCACATATTCAGACACAAAAAAAATATAATAATAATATTTTGCCAATTTTTTTTCTGCCAGAAAAAAATAAAACTTTATTAGAAAGTCGCAGGACATGTTATGATGCAGTAAAACAATTCCGATAATATCCCTTTAAAAGAAAGCTGCGGCGGCTGGTCTCCCGGTGCAATATTCCGCCTTTTAAGATACTGAATAAAAAATCGCCTTGTTTTCCGGAAGATGTTTGCGAGCTCGAAGCGGCAGGGTAATTGGGAAATAAAAAGGGAGTGGGGAAGACAGATGGAGCCGTCCCTTTATTTGGATGTAAATTGGGGAAGAGTTGTGTCTGGCGGGTGGATATCGGCGAAGAACAAACAGCCATGAATAAAACATGGGCCGCGGCGGCAGAGGTCATCTTCATAAATAATTGAGGCCTTGTCTCCGCTCCTTCTCACACCCTTCGCCGGCTTTCGTCTTGGACTCAAGGAATCTACACGACTTAAACAATTTGCTTCCCGATGATTGCCGCGGTAACAAGGAGCCCGCCAGCGCCCAGCGAACCGCATTAATAAGTGCGTATGTACCGGAGCCGCGCTGGCCCTTTAAATATTCAGCAAGCAAACTAATCTTGTGTTTTCTTGTTTTTTTTTTTCTGATTACCTGAGGCCAAGACTAGAACCCGAGTGATTGCCGCCGCCGCACCGCCGCAGCGGGAGGGATGATCTGTTTTACTAATGCCGCTCGCCCAAGGTCAGGGCCGATGCTAAAGGACGGCATTTTTACTCTGGTTTGCTCGGCTGCGGAGCTGGCGGCCATTTTATGGGATGGAGGACGGAGGACGGGCCTTGGTTGTCAAAGTAGGGAACAACTGGCCTGAGAGCAACCAATGGACAGCTGAGCTCTGGTGGGTTGCTATGGGCAACCGTTTGATAAATGAGGGCCACTGGGATTTAGGGCGCAGACATGGCTTCTCATGGCCTGTTCTGTACACTGCAGAGGTAAGAGCGAATACAAGTGATGGACAACCGTTCATTCACATTGCGGATTGGCGTATGCCATTTACTAATGTGCACCTGATCCAAGATACTGTCTGCGCCAAACTTTGTATACGCCGACCCATCTGTCCAGCAATAAATTGTATATTTGGTATAGCTTGGGGTTATCTATCTATATATCTCATATCTATCTATCTCATATCTATCTATTTATCTATCTCATATCTATCTATCTATCTCATATCCATCTATCTATCTCATATCTATCTCATATCTATATATCTATCTATCTATCTATCTCATATCTATCTATCTATCTCATATCTATCTATCTCATATCTATCTATCTATCTATCTCATATCTATCTATCTATCTATCTCATATGTATCTATCTCATATCTATCTATCTATCTATCTCATATCTATCTGATATCTATCTATCTGATATCTATCTCGCAGAGTTCGTATCAGCTCACCCTCGTAGTAGGCGCACGGACCAGGCTGGACTCTGCCCCAGCAAATAGAAATGAAGAAGAATCGCCCAGCGCTTGACTCAGCGAACAGGTACTTTATTAGAATGCCTTGGAGAACAAACAGGTACACGGAGACATGTGACGCGTTTCGGCTCGAGTTACTGAGCCTTAGTCATTCGTATGACTAAGGCTCAGTAACTCGAGCCGAAACGCGTCACATGTCTCCGTGTACCTGTTTGTTCTCCATGGCATTCTAAGTACGTACCTGTTCGCTGAGTCAAGCGCTGGGCGGTTCTTCTTCATTTCTATCTATCTCACATCTATCTATCTATCTCATATCTATCTATCTCATATATCTCTCATATCTATCTATCTATCTATCTCATATCTATCTATCTCCTATCTATCTATCTCATATCTATCTATCTATCTCATATCTATCTATCTCATATCTATCTATCTCTCTATCTATCTATCTATCTCATATCTATCTGTCTCATATCTATCTATCTATCTATCTCATATCTATCTATCTCATATCTATCTGTCTCATATCTATCTATCTATCTATCTCATATCTATCTATCTCATATCTATCTATCTCATATCTATCTCATATCTATCTGTCTCATATCTATCTGTCTCATATCTATCTCATATTTATCTATCTCATATCTATCTATCTCATATCTATCTATCTCATATCTATCTATCTCATATCTATCTATCTCATATCTATCTATCTCATATCTATCTGTCTCATATCTATCTATCTATCTCATATTTATTTTTCTATCTCATATCTAGTAATATTTCATTATCTATCTAGCTATGATATAGATACAGCAACCAAGTAGACGCAGCAGCACTCCAGCGTAGTGAAGAATAGTGACTTTTATTTATCACCAAAATGCAATAGCTATTGCATTTTGGTGATAAATAAAAGTCACTATTCTTCACTACGCTGGAGTGCTGCTGCGTCTACTTGGTTGCTGTATCTAATTGGGGCTCGAGGACCAGGGCCCATCCACAGCCTGCACCCACTGCACCTAGTTCAATTCGAGAGTGCTGCTCCACCTGCTTCTCTATGATATAGATAGAGATGTGGTGACTGGGGTGTTGCAGTATGTAGCAGGGTCTGGTGGTATAAACCCTGGGGGCAAGTTGTTGTTAACCCCTTAGTGTTCGTGACGCCAGGATGTGGTTATTCCGGTATGGTAACCGCCGTCAACCAACCCAAAAACGGTTTGTTATAAAGGAATGTCCACAGCAAGGATTCTGAATAAACTGGAACTTTTACTTGAAATGCTTAGGGAACAGTCTTTACAATCATGCAATTTCCTCAGAGGCAACCGAGACACAGGATACCTTGCGGGCTTGCTTGGACTTGTAGTTATTGAGATGTTTAGGCAGGCCACTGTGCTATTAATATATTCCTTAGCTGAGTAGTAGTCACTGGATTTGTAGAGAGAATTATAACTCACGTTTTAGAAGTGGCTGCGTTTCTTTAGGCTTTGGCCTACATGAGATGGATTTGCAGTATACAGGACTTTATGCTTCCTTTTAGGTCCAGGTCTCAAGAGAGAGAGAATAGAGACTACAGCCCCTTATATACTAGGGGGCTGGACTAAAGCCCATTGGTTGCTAATGCCTGGGGTTCCTGTGCCCATGGAACTCTGAGTATATCACATGACAGTAGGTCACATGACCAAGTTAGGTCCTATACATTTTATACAAACTGTACAACTTTATACATATGAACAATAGATACACATAATGAATATACATTGCATTGACATGAGACAACAAGGGGGTGCCCTGCAGGAGAGCCCAATGGACCTAAGGGAATCTTCCTTAGGGGACTTAAGGATGGTACAGGACAGGCCCTGTACTGGGACACCACAAACCCCCTTACTTAATAAAAGTCGCCCTCGACGTCTGTCCCCTTAGGGAGAGGAGCGAAGTGGCTATTGGGCCGGATGCAGTCCTGAAGCATTTAATTATAAATTCCAATTTCAGGCAGATGAACGAGAAAATAATAATGAAATGTAGAGTCTCTGTACACATTAAAATGTCCATACATGCTCTGTAACTTGGCGAACAGGATGACATTGGTTAACTTTAGTACTTGCTGGATATAAGGAACCATTTAATGGTCGAGACAAGGTTCCTTAAAAACACAACCACGAATATGGTAACATTACTTTTACATTTTACAACAATACCTTTCTTTTTGTTTTTTTTCTTCTTTTTGTAGAGATATATCTACATATTGTTATGCATCTCTATTGACTATGCACATATTATTAGTACTATCACATTTGACTATGACTGACAACTTTACTGACATTTGACTGCTATATATGGTATGCATGATGACTGCAATGCTTATACATACTTGACATTATCTCACTGTTACTTTTTGTTGATAGATATTTGATATTATACCACTGGTTATTTCTGCTGTTATACACTGGTTGCAGATTGGGGTGCCTGAGGCTTTCTGCCCAATACCTTGGCTACTAGGGTCTATCGGTACTACACACTTACCCCTAGAACACTTTATTCTAGATAACATTTGACATACTGTTACCTTACTTTTATACGTGCACGTGCATTTAGTTAGCTACAGGAATACCTTCTGGCCACAAAAGTACCCTGGACACGCAAGGACAAGAAGAAATAGCATTAGTTGCTTGACATTTAGTGCATAACAGTGGTATATACTGGCATAAGACAGGTTCCAGTCCCTAATATACCTTTAATTGTGTGCTTGTGAGATAGGTACTTGAAGTTTTGTGATTTATGTGTACTAAACTTGTGGATGTACTCTAATAAAGTTTTATGTGTACTGAATTTTATGTGTACACTAATGAAGTCAGTCTTGGTATCTGATTTGTTAGGTGTTAGTGGAAAGGTGGTTTTCTTGTTTCCCCCAGTGGAGCTGGGACAGCCCCTGAGTAGAATCACTATAACACCTCTATATAATTTTTTACTCATGTAAAGTACACCATTTACATTTTATTACATTTTAGGTGAACATAAATTTTATTGCTTGTAGGCACAAATGTTAAATACCAGCAGCAAATAATTAAGATGGTCGGGTTAAATTTACCTGATATTTTTGAGTGCCAAATAGTGCACAAAATATATATTACTTTTATTACATATACAATAATGTGCATGTAAGGCTCAACAGTCCACCTACATTATGGAGTATTTGGTTAGGATCACGGCTATAGCCGGGTACAAGACTCAATAGGATCTTCTAGGGCAAGGAGTCTCTCGGCCGGAGCCGGGCACAAACTTATGAAAATGGTTAATTTACAAGCGGTGGAACTTCTTGACAAAGTCTTGTCAGGCACTTAACTTGAACCGTTGCTGATGACAATAACCTGAAACAATAAAGAAGGTACTTGCATGAGGTTGGGTTTGCCTCATGGGGTTGATATAGGTGTCCCAGGCTACATTGGTACAAATATGGTCTTCATGGAAGAGTCATCAGAAGAAAACCTCTTCTATGTCCTCACCACAAAAATCAGCGATTGAACATTGCAAATGAACATATAGACAAGCCTGATGCATTTTGGAAACAAGTTCTGTGGACCGATGAGGTTAAAATTGAACTTTTTGGCCGGAACGAACAAAGGTACGTTTGGAGAAGAAGGGGAACAGAATTTAATGAAAAGAACCTCTGTCCAACTGTTAAGCATGGGGGTGGATCAATCATGCTTTGGGGTTGTATTGCAGCCAGTGGTGCAGGGAACATCTCACGAGTAGAAGGAAAAATGGATTCAATAAAATTTCAGCAAATTTTGGATGCTAACTTGATGCCATTTGTGAAAAAGCTGAAGTTAAAGAGAGGATGGCTTCTACAAATGGATAATGATCCTAAACACACCTCGAAATCCAGGGGGGATTACATCAAGAGGCGTAAACTGAAGGTTTTGCCATGGCCTACACAATCTCCTGACCTTAACATAATTGAAAATCTATAGATAGACCTTAACTGAATAGTGCATGACAGACAGCCCAGAAATCTCAAAGAACTGGAAGACTTTTGTAGGAAGAATGGGCAAAGATACCTCAAACAAGAATTGAAAGACTCTTGGCTGGCTACAAAAAGCGTTTACAAGCTGTGATACTTGCCAAAGGGGGCAGCACAAGATATTAACTCTGCAGGGTGCCCAAACTTTTGCAGACGCCATTTTTTGTCTTCTGTTATTTTAAAAGTGTCAATGATGGAAATAAAATCTAACTTTTGTTGACATATTATAAGAATGTCTAATCTGTAATTTGATGCCTTTTGGAGATTTTTCCATCTTTCCTTGGCTTCTTTATGCACATTAATACAAATTTTTACCTGGGGTGCCCAAACTTTTGATCCCCACTGTAGATATGAGATAGATAGATAGATAGATAGATAGATATATAGTAGAAGGAGAGCAGCACCCAAAAAAAAGAAAAATTCGTTGCACGCAGAGTCCAGACCCGGGTCAGGGATCTATGTATAAGCAGAAATTGGAAATATCCGCAGCACACTGAGTAGTAAAATTCAAACAAGTTTTATTCCATCACAGTGGGGGTGTCCAGAACAACGTTTCAACCAGCTCCCTGGTTGAAAAAGACCAGGGAGCTGGTTGAAACGTTGTTCTGGACACCCCCACTGTGATGGAATAAAACTTGTTTGAATTTTACTACTCAGTGTGCTGCGGATATTTCCAATTTCTAGATAGATAGATAGATAGATAGATAGATATGTGCTAGGTAGATATTAGATAGATAGAAGATAGATGGATCATTTTCTGTCTGTCTCATATCTATCTATCATCTTTCTTCCTCACGTCTATCTCCGGTCTCCTGTAGAAACACTTTTCAGTCTCCAGGTTTCAGCCATCAGGAAGAGACAAGATACAGTTGTCAATAAGGAAATCACTTGAGTGTAACCTGAGGACTAAACTCCGAGAATGAGTGAGCGGTACAGAAGATTCTGAACAAGACAAAGGGAAGAAAGGAATCTGAAGGTGACTTTACAAAGATAGGAAATGAAATGGTCCTCAACAACGAGGCCGAAGCAGAGGGCATTGTGTCCTGTCCGGAGGCCCAGAGATAGATAGAAGTCTATGGGGAGATAAGGTCCAGAGATAGATAGATAGGTAGAAGTCTGTGAGGAGATAATGCACAGAGATAGATAGAAGTCTATGGGGAGATAAGGCCCAGAGATAGATAGAAGTCTATGGGGAGATGATGCACAGAGATAGATAGAAGTCTATGGGGAGATAAGGCCCAGAGATAGATAGAAGTCCATGGGGAGAAAAGGACCAGAGATAGATAGAAGTCTATGAGGAGATAAGGCCCAGAGATAGATAGAAATCTATGAGGAGATAATGCACAGAGATAGATAGAAGTCTATAAAGAGATAAGGCCCAGAGATAGATAGAAGTCTATGGTAAGATAAGGCCCAGAGATAGATAGAAGTCTATGAGGAGATAAGGCCCAGAGATAGATAGAAGTCTATGGGGAGATAAGGCCTAGAGATAGATAGAAGTCAATGGGGAGATAACGCACAGAGATAGATAGAAGTCTATGGGGAGATAATGCACAGAGATAGATAGAAGTCTATGGGGAGTGTCACGATTCGGCTGGCTGGAGGTGGATCCTCTGTGCCAGAGAGGGATTGGCGTGGACCGTGCTGGTGGACCGGTTCTAAGTTGCTACTGGTATTCACCAGAGCCCGCCGCAAAGCGGGATGGTCTTGCAGCGGCGGTAGCAACCAGGTCGTATCCACCAGCAACGGCTCAACCTCTCTGACTGCTGAAGATAGGTGCGGTACAAGGGAGTAGACAAGAGCAAGGTCGGACGTAGCAGAAGGTCAGGGCAGGCAGCAAGGATCGTAGTCAGGGGCAACGGCAGGAGGTCTGGAACACAGGCTAGGAACACACAAGGAAACGCTTTCACTGGCACAATGGCAACAAGATCCGGCGAGGGAGTGCAGGGGAAGTGAGGTATAAATAGGGAGTGCACAGGTGAGAATACTGATTAGGCCTGCTGCGCCAATCAGTGGCGCAGCGGCCCTTTAAATGGCAGAGACCCGGCGCGCGCGTGCCCTAAGGAGCGGGGCCGCGCGCGCCGGGACAACACAGACGGGGAACGGGTCAGGTACGGGGGCCGAGATGCGCATCGCAAGCGGGCGCGTCCCGCATCGCGAATCGCATCCCGGCTGGGAGTAATATCGCAGCGCACCCGGTCAGCAGGTCTGACCGGGGCGCTGCGAATGAGAGAACGCTGCGAGTGCTCCGGGGAGGAGCGGGGACCCGGAGCGCTCGGCGTAACAGTACCCCCCCCCCCCCTTGGGTCTCCCCCTCTTTTTGGAGCCTGAGAACCTGAGGATAAGACTTTTGTCCAGGATGTTGTCCTCAGGTTCCCAGGATCTCTCTTCTGGGCCACAGCCCTCCCAATCCACCCAAAAAAATTTTTTTCCTCTGACCGTCTTGGAGGCCAGAATCTCCTTCACGGAGAAGATGTCAGAAGAACCGGAAACAGGAGTGGGAGAAACAAGTTTGGGAGAGAAGCGGTTAATGATGAGTGGTTTAAGGAGAGAGACATGGAAGGCATTGGGAATACGAAGAGAAGGAGGAAGAAGGAGTTTGTAAGAGACAGGGTTAATCTGGCACAAGACTTTGAAAGGACCAAGATAGCGTGGTCCCAGTTTGTAACTGGGGACACGAAAGCGGACATATTTAGCGGAGAGCCATACCTTGTCTCCGGGAGCAAAAATGGGGGGAGTTCTTCTTTTCTTATCGGCAAATCTTTTCATCCGGGATGAAGCCTGTAAAAGAGAATTTTGGGTCTCTTTCCATATGGTGGAAAGATCACGAGTCACTTCATCCACAGCGGGCAAACCAGAGGGCAAGGGGGTAGGGAGGGGGGGAAGAGGGTGACGGCCGTACACCACGAAAAATGGGGACTTAGCAGAAGACTCGGAGATTCTGAAGTTGTATGAGAATTCGGCCCATGGTAGAAGATCTGCCCAGTTATCCTGGCGGGAGGAAACAAAATGCCGTAAATAGTCACCCAGGACCTGATTAATTCTTTCTACTTGCCCATTGGATTGGGGATGATAAGAAGAAGAGAAGTTTAGTTTAATCTTGAGCTGTTTACAGAGGGCCCTCCAGAATATAGACACGAATTGGACGCCTCTATCCGAGACGATCTGCGTGGGCAAACCGTGAAGACGAAAAATGTGTACAAAAAATTGTTTTGCCAACTGAGGCGCTGAAGGAAGACCAGGAAGAGGAATAAAATGTGCCATCTTGGAAAATCGATCAACGACCACCCAAACAACTGTGTTGCCATGGGATAAAGGTAAGTCTGTGATAAAGTCCATACCAATCAGTGACCAAGGCTGTTCGGGGACAGGCAGAGGATGAAGGAGACCAGCAGGCTTCTGGCGAGGAGTCTTATCCCGGGCACAGACAGTACAGGCCCGCACAAAATCAACAACATCCGTCTCCAGAGTCGGCCACCAATAAAAACGAGAGATGAGTTGCAAGGATTTTTTGATGCCCGCATGGCCTGCGAGGTGGGAGGAGTGTCCCCATTTGAGAATCCCGAGACGCTGGCGTGGAGAAACGAAGGTCTTCCCTGGAGGGGTTTGCCTGATGGAGGCTGGAGAAGAGGAGCTCAGACAGTCAGGAGGAATGATGTGTTGCGGAGAGAGCTCTACTTCAGAGGCATCCGAGGAACGAGAGAGGGCATCGGCCCTAATGTTCTTGTCGGCAGGGCGAAAATGAATTTCAAAGTTAAAACGGGCAAAGAACAACGACCACCTGGCCTGGCGAGGGTTCAGCCGTTGGGCAGACTGGAGATAGGAGAGATTCTTGTGATCAGTGTATATGATAACTGGGAATTTTGATCCCTCCAGCAGATGCCTCCATTCCTCAAGCGCCAATTTAATGGCCAGTAGTTCTCGATCCCCGATGGAGTAGTTTCTCTCCGCCGGAGAGAGGGTCCTAGAAAAAAACCCACAAGTAACAGCATGCCCGGAAGAATTTCTTTGTAGAAGGACCGCTCCAGCTCCCACTGAGGAGGCATCTACCTCCAATAGAAAGGGTTTAGATGGGTCAGGTCTGGAGAGCACGGGAGCAGAAGAAAAGGCAGACTTGAGATGTTTAAATGCGTCTTCCGCTTGGGGAGACCAGGACTTGGGATTGGCATTTTTCTTGGTTAAAGCCACGATAGGAGCCACAATAGTGGAAAAGTGTGGAATAAATTGTCTGTAATAATTGGCGAACCCCAAAAAACGTTGGATAGCACGGAGTCCGGAGGGGCGTGGCCAATCTAATACAGCAGCTAGCTTATCTGGGTCCATTTGTAGTCCCTGGCCAGAAACCAAGTATCCTAGGAAAGGAAGAGATTGACATTCAAAGAGACATTTCTCCATTTTGGCATAAAGTTGATTGTCTCGAAGTCTCTGAAGAACCATGCGGACATGCTGGCGGTGTTCTTCTAAGTTGGCAGAAAAAATCTGAATATCGTCCAGATAAACCACAACACAGGAATATAAGAGATCACGAAAAATTTCATTAACAAAGTCTTGGAAGACGGCAGGGGCGTTGCACAGGCCAAAGGGCATGACCAGATACTCAAAGTGTCCATCTCTGGTGTTAAATGCAGTCTTCCATTAGTCCCCCTCCCTGATGCGGATTAGATTATAAGCACCTCTTAAGTCCAGTTTGGTAAAGATGTGGGCACCTTGTAGGCGATCAAAGAGTTCCGAGATAAGAGGTAGGGGGTAGCGGTTCTTTACCGTGATTTTATTAAGTCCGCGGTAATCAATGCAAGGACGTAGGGAGCCATCTTTTTTGGACACAAAAAAAAATCCAGCTCCGGCAGGAGAGGAGGATTTGCGGATAAACCCCTTTTTTAAATTTTCCTGGATGTACTCTGACATGGCAAGAGTCTCTGGAGCAGACAGAGGATAGATTCTGCCCCGGGGTGGAGTAGTACCCGGAAGGAGGTCAATAGGACAGTCATAAGGCCTGTGAGGAGGTAAAGTCTCAGCTTGCTTTTTGCAGAACACGTCAGCATAGTCCATATAAGCCTTAGGAAGACCGGTTACAGGGGGAACCACAGGGTCACGGCAGGGAGTACAGGGAACCGGTTTAAGACAGTCCTTGAGACAAGAAGTACCCCAATTCTTGATTTCTCCTGTGGACCAATCAAGGGTTGGGGAATGGCGTTGAAGCCACGGTAATCCAAGAAGAATTTCGGAAGTGCAGTTGGAGAGGACCAAAAATTCAATTTTTTCGTGATGAGGTCCGATGCACATTAGGAGAGGTTCCGTGCGGTAACGCACGGTACAGTCCAATCTTTCATTATTAACAGAGTTGATGTAGAGGGGTCTGGCGAGACTGGTCACCGGGATGTTGAATCTGTTGATGAGAGAGGCCAAAATAAAATTTCCTGCAGATCCGGAATCCAAGAAGGCCATAGTAGAGAAGGAGAAGGTAGAAGAAGATATCCGCACAGGCACAGTAAGGCGTGGAGAAGCAGAGTTGACATCAAGAACTGTCTCACCCTTGTGCGGAGTCAGCGTACGTCTTTCCAGGCGGGGAGGACGGATAGGACAATCCTTCAGGAAGTGTTCGGTACCGGCACAGTACAGGCAGAGATTCTCCATGCGGCGTCGTGTCCTCTCTTGAGGTGTCAAGCGAGACCGGTCAACTTGCATAGCCTCCACGGCGGGAGGCACAGGAACGGATTGCAGAGGACCAGAGGAGAGAGGAGCCGGGGAGAGAAAACGCCTTCGTGCGAACAAAGTCCATATCCTGGCGGAGCTCCTGACGCCTTTCGGAAAAACGCATGTCAATGCGGGTGGCCAGATGAATAAGTTCATGCAGGTTAGCAGGAATTTCTCGTGCGGCCAGCACATCTTTAATGTTGCTGGATAGGCCTTTTTTAAAGGTCGCGCAGAGGGCCTCATTATTCCAGGATAATTCGGAGGCAAGAGTACGGAATTGGATGGCATACTCGCCAACAGAAGAATTACCCTGGACCAGGTTCAGCAGGGCAGTCTCAGCAGAAGAGGCTCGGGCAGGTTCCTCAAAGACACTTCGAATCTCCGTGAAGAAGGAGTGTACAGAGGCAGTGACGGGGTCATTGCGGTCCCAGAGCGGTGTGGCCCATGACAGAGCTTTCCCAGACAGAAGGCTGACTACGAAGGCCACCTTAGACCTTTCAGTAGGAAACTGGTCCGACATGATCTCCAAGTGCAGGGAACATTGCGAAAGAAAGCCACGGCAAAACTTAGAGTCCCCATCAAATTTATCCGGCAGGGATAATCGTAGGCCGGAAGCGGCCACTCGCTGCGGAGGAGATTGTTGCTGGAGTTGTGGTAGTAGCTGCTGTAGCATCACGGTCAGTTGAGACAGCTGGTGGCCTTGTTGCGCTATCTGTTGCGACTGCTGGGCGACCACCGTGGTGAGGTCGGCGACAACTGGCAGTGGGACTTCAGCGGGATCCATGGCCGGATCTACTGTCACGATTCGGCTGGCTGGAGGTGGATCCTCTGTGCCAGAGAGGGATTGGCGTGGACCGTGCTGGTGGACCTCCAAATGCAATGGTGTCCGCTCACCTCCGGAGCCGAATCTCTGACACACCTGTGCTGACACGGACCCGCCGGTCCCGCCCCGGCTTCAACAGCGTATAGAAGGAAGGATTGTCCGGCACCAGGTATGCTCTAAAAGATTTCTTTTATTCAAGCCATAGCAAGGAAACAAACATCACAGGACTGTAGTAATCTGACGCGTTTCGCTCTCTCTTGAGCTTAAACGTAGACTTTCACTGGCACGATGGCAACAAGATCCGGCCAGGGAGTGCAGGGGAAGTGAGGTATACATAGGGAGTGCACAGGTGAGAATACTGATTAGGCCTGCTGCGGCAATCAGTGGCGCAGCGGCCCTTTAAATGGCAGAGACCCGGCGCGCGCGCGCCCTAAGGAGCGGGGCCGCGCGCGCCGGGACAACACAGACGGGGAACGGGTGAGGTACGGGGGCCGAGATGCGCATCGCGAGCGGGCGCATCCCGCATCGCGAATCGCATCCCGGCTGGGAGTAATATCGCAGCGCACCCGGTCAGCAGGTCTGACCGGGGCGCTGTGAATGAGAGAACGCTGCGAGCGCTCCGGGGAGGAGCGGGGACCCGGAGCGCTCGGCGTAACAGGGAGATAAGGCCTAGAGATAGATAGAAGTTTATGGTAAGATAATGCACAGAGATAGATAGAAGTCTATGAGGAGATAAGGCCCAGTGATAGATAGAAGTTTATGGTAAGATAAGGCCCAGAGATAGATAGAAGTCTATGGGGAGATAAGGCCCAGAGATAGATAGAAGTCTATGGGGAGATAACGCACAGAGATAGATAGAAGTCTATGGGGAGATAATGCACAGAGATAGATAGAAGTCTATGGGGAGATAAGGCCTAGAGATAGATAGAAGTTTATGGTAAGATAATGCACAGAGATAGATAGAAGTCTATGAGGAGATAAGGCCCAGTGATAGATAGAAGTCTATGGGGAGATAAGGCCCAGAGATAGATAGAAGTCTATGGGGAGATAAGGCCCAGAGATAGATAGAAATCTATGGGGAGATAAGGCCTCGAGATAGATAGAAGTCAATGGGGGGAGATAATGCACAGAGATAGATAGAAGTCTACGGGGAGATAATGCACAGAGATAAATAGAAGTCTATGGGGAGATAAGGCCTAGAGATAGATAGAAGTCTATGGGGAGATAAGGCCCAGAGATAGATAGAAGTCTATGGGGAGATAAGGCCCAGAGATAGATAGAAGTCTATGGGGAGATAAGGCCCAGAGATAGATATAAGTCTATGGGGAGATAAGGCCCAGAGATAGATAGAAATCTATGGGGAGATAAGGCCTCGAGATAGATAGAAGTCAATGGGGGAGATAATGCACAGAGATAGATAGAAGTCTACGGGGAGATAATGCAGAGAGATAGATAGAAGTCTATGGGGAGATAAGGCCTAGAGATAGATAGAACTCTATGGGGAGATAAGGCCCAGAGATAGATAGAAGTCTATGGGGAGATAAGGCCCAGAGATAGATAGAAGTCTATGGGGAGATAAGGCCCAGAGATAGATAGAAGTCTATGGGGAGATAAGGCCTAGAGATAGATAGAAGTCTATGGGGAGATAAGGCCCAGAGATAGATAGAAGTCTATGGGGAGATAAGGCCCAGAGATAGATAGAAGTCTATGGGGAGATAAGGCCCAGAGATAGATAGAAGTCTATGGGGAGATAAGGCCTAGAGATAGATAGAAGTCTATGGGGAGATAAGGCCCAGAGTGAGATAGAAGTCTATGGGGAGATTCTGCCTCGAGATAGATAGAAGTCAATGGGGGAGATAATGCACAGAGATAGATAGAAGTCTACGGGGAGATAATGCACAGAGATATATAGAAGTCTATGGGGAGATAAGGCCTAGAGATAGATAGAAGTCTATGGGGAGATAATGCACAGAGATAGATAGAAGTCTATGGGGAGATAAGGCCCAGAGATAGATAGAAGTCTATGGGGAGATAATGCACAGAGATAGATAGAAGTCTATGGGGAGATAAGGCCTAGAGATAGATAGAAGTCTATGGGGAGATAAGGCACAGACATAGATAGAAGTCTATGGGGAGATAAGGCCCAGAGATAGATAGAAGTCTATGGGGAGATAAGGCCCAGACATAGATAGAAGTCTATGGGGAGATAAGGCCCAGAGATAGATAGAAGTCTATGGGGAGATAATGCACAGAGATAGATTGAAGTTTATGGTAAGATAAGGCCCAGAGATAGATAGAAGTCTATGGGGAGATAAGGCCCAGTGATAGATAGAAGTCTATGGGGAGATAAGGCCCAGACATAGATAGAATTCTATGGGGAGATAATGCACAGAGATAGATAGAAGTCTATGGGGAGATAACGCCCAGAGATAGATAGAAGTCTATGAAGAGATGGCCTAGGGTGGGCACTAAATGATCTCTATGGAGGAGATTTATCAAATCCTGTGGAGAAGCAAAGTTGCCCAGTTGCCCATAGCAACCAATCAGATCACTTCTTTAATTCTTAACAAGTCCTGTGAAAAATGAAAGAAGCGATCTGATTGGTTGCTATGGGCAACTGAGCAACTTTGCCTCTCCACAGGTTTTGATGAATCTCCCCCTATGTCTCCATTGTCACATGACGCTGTAAAGTTATAAGACCTGATGTAGAACACAAGTCAATGGATGTGCTCAATGCAAGGGTTACTGCTGCGCCGTATGAGCTCATGTTATCTCACAATTGACGTCTTCTCTGATCGGCGCTGTCCTCTTCTCCATCCAGCTTAGACCGCCATGAAGACTTCTTTAACCCCTTAAGGACTCAGGGTTTTTCTGTTTTTGCACTTTCGTTTTTTCCTCCTTACCTTTTAAAAATCATAACCCTTTCAATTTTCCACCTAAAAATCCATATTATGGCTTATTTTTTGCGTCACCAATTCTGCTTTGCAGTGACATCAGTCATTTTACCCAAAAATTCACGACGAAATGGAAAAAAAAATCATTGTGCGACAAAATCGAAGAAAAAACGCCATTTTGTAACTTTTGGGGGCTTCCGTTTCTACGCAGTGCATATTTCGGTAAAAATGACACCTTATCATTATTCTGTAGGTCCATACGATTACAATGATCCCCTACTTATATAGGTTGGATATTGTCGCACTTCTGGAAAAAATCATAACTACATGCAGGAAAATTTATACGTTTAAAAATGTCCTATTCTGACCCCTATACCTTTTTTATTTTTTCACAAACAGGGCGGTATGAGGGCTCATTTTTTGCGCCGTGATCTGAAGTTTTTATTGGTATGATTTTTGTTTTGATCGGAATTTTTGATCACTTTTTATTAATTTTTTAATGGTATAAAAAGTGACCAAAATACGCTTTTTTGGACTTTGGAATTTTTTTGCGCGTACGCCATTGACCGTGCGGTTTAATTAACAATATATTTTTATAGTTTGGACATTTACGCACGCGGCGATACCACATATAGGGACCTATAACTCTGCACACACTGATCTCTTATACTGATCATTGTTATCCCATAGGGATCTATAACACTGCACACACTGATCTCTTAGACTGATCATTGTTATCCCATAGGGACCTATAACACTGCACACACTGATCTCTTATACTGATCATTGTTATCCCATAGGGACCTATAACACTGCACACATTGATCTCTTATACTAATCATTGTTATCCCATAGGGACCTATAACACTGCACACACTGATCTCTTATACTGATCATTGTTATCCCATAGGGACCTATAACACTGCACACACTGATCTCCTATGCTGATCACTGGCGTGTATTAACACGCCTGTGATCAGCGTTATCGGAGCTTGACTGCTCCTGCCTGGATCTCAGGCATGGAGCAGTCATTCGTCGATCTTACACCGAGGAGGCAGGTAAGGGCCCTCCCGGTGTCCTGCAAGCTGTTCGGGACGCTGCGATTTCACTGCGGCAGCCCCGAACAGCCCGACTGACTAGCCAGGATACTTTCGCTTTAGAAGCGGCGGCATGTATCTATACTAAAAGGTAACATGAAAAACTGGGCATATTTGTCTCTTGCTCTGGCAGCAGCTCCAGCCACTCCTGTTCACCTTGACTATGCTCAGGCCAATCAGGAGGTGTGTACAACTGGCCAATCATGTCCACCCTTAGCATCCACACCCTGCTGAGCTTATTTAAGGTGCTCTGTCCATTTCCTTGCCTGTGATAAAGAAGCTTCCTTGTCTCTGGTTTTCATTTCTCCTCTGTATCTTGTGTATATTCTTGGTCAGTTTCCTGACTATTCTATTGCATTGTGATTCTGTACCGCACAGCTTTCTCTGTTACCGACTTGGCTTGTATCATTCTGATTATACATTTGTTTGTGCATTCCCTATTTGTGCGCTTTTGGCTGTTCGGACATGCTAGGAGTTGTAGTTTCGAAACGGGAGGTACACTGGTTGAGAAATACAACCCAATGCTCTACACTATAGACTATATTTATAAAATGTAATGGCATGCGGAGCCAAAAGTATTATGCAGTTTAGTGCCCAAATAGCAGTATTTTACAATGGCCAAATAAGATAGAGAGTAACCAAGCAAAATACTGCTATACAGTGGTTTAAAAAATACAGTGGCTGCTCCATAAATAAAGTCGCCTAATAACAGCACTATACAAGCAATATGAGGTGATGTATAGCCCTCCCTATTGACGTATCTTGTGTGCTCAGCCCTTCCTTAAAGGGGTATTCCAGGAATTTTTTTTTATTTATTTGACTATGCTACAGGGGCTGTAAAGTTAGTGTAGTCCATAATACAGTGTCTGTACCTGTGTGTGACGGTTTTCTCACAATTCTTCTGTGATTTTCACCCCAATATTTCTTTTTACCAGCATACAAAATGGCTGTTGTTTCGGATTTTTCCCAGATTGCTATGTGGCCGAGACATTACATCACTAGTCAGCTGATGACAGGGAGCCTGTCTGCTTCAATGGGTGGAGCGATCGCTTGGTGGGAGAGAGATCAATCTGCAACTAATGCAACAGCTGTAGGCACCCTGATTGAAAAGCACAGGTCTTTTGAATGGATGCAGCTCATTTATGTTTCAATGGGTGGGGTGGCTGATGTGTGGGAGGGAGGAAAATGGAATTATGGGATTTGTAGTAAAAAAAAAAAAAAAAAATTAAAAAGGAAATACCAATTCGCAAAAAGCTAGCCACAGTATTATGGTAATCTCACAACATAGCCATTTAGCCCCAAGACAAGCGCAGATCCTTCCTAAGCATGTCTATTACTGTCTGCCAGGTACGTACTAAAATCATCGTATGGTGGAGTACCCCTTTAACCCATCCCTGATTGTCACCCAGAGTATCACAGCATAGCCATTTACCAACACCACTTTCTGTGTCATAACAGTCTCAACATCCTATTTAGGGAAACGAGCCTCAATATGAAGGGGAGGGGTCAATAGAGACCCTGGTGCTCGGTTGGCTGATCCCCACATCTACCGCCAACCCCTTACCCCGACCAAATTAAAACAACATGTCCTATTTTATTATTCTGGTTCTGATGTATCAATTATGGCAGGAAATTGCTGCATAAAGAAACAGCTTGTAGCCTTCAAAAATAAATAGATCCTTCCCTCAAAGCGTTGACAGACTCTGAGTTCCTGCCATTGAATGTCATCTGCGGGGAAGCCGAAAGTCGCAAATAATTATCGCTTCTTTCATCTATTTAAAAATTACTTTAAAAAATAAATAAATAAATAAGATTGCTTTTTCAAGAGACGAGTAACATTAAAGGGAGAACTCCGCTTATTAACAACGTTTCCCATCATTACTGCGGTAAAATCTACATAAAAAGTCACCGCACTTTGTAAATACTTTGCTTTACTCTTTATTTTTTTTTTTTTTTTTTTTTACTGCTCTTGAGCTATAGCGCATTTTCTGTTCTATTCACTTCCGAAGCAACAATGACAATTCTGCTGCAATCTAATGGAATCTGCCCAATAGCTGTAACTATGTGACTGTCATCTGGGCTCCCACAATGCACTGCTCTTTCATAAATAAATGTAAACTCTCACGGTACTTTACAGTTTAGGTAGTTTACCCCCTGCAGGTAGGATCCCCCTCGAAGGTACATTGCCACCTGTACGTAGGAGAACCCTGAAGGTAGTTTTCCCCCTATATGTTGTAACCGAAGGGGTAGGAAGTTTGTCTGCCCATATAAAGGACCCCCTGTTGGTTGCTTGCACCCCCAAGGGTAATTTTCCCCTTTATTTAGGACCCCCCTGTAGAAAGGACCCCCTTGAACATAGCTTGCCCCTCTCTGTATGCAGCACCAAGCCCCCTCGTATATATAACTTGCCCCCTGTAGCTAAGACACCCTGAAGGTAGTTTTCCCTTTGTAGGTTAAAGGGGTATTCCGGGCAAAGACATCTTACCCCCTATCCAAAGGATAAAGGATAAGCTGTCTGATCGCAGGGGGACCGCGGCTGGGACCCCCCGCGATCTCCAGGAACCTCCATTCTACACGGAGCTGCATGTCCAGTTTCGGAATCCTCCAGGTTTCCGGGACTGAAGACGTGACGTCACGCTTCCATTCATGTCTATGGGAGGGGGCGTGATGACACAAGGGGGCATGGCGTGATGTCACCTCTCAAGTCGCAGCAGATCCCCGATTTGTAAAATCTTGAAGTGCAGATAGTCGCGATAAAAATTAGCATTACGAATATTCGTGCTCAACACTACTATGGACCACCGTCAGCTCTTCTCTGTTGGGGTCCTTTGACTTCCCTTCAGAGCGGATATTGTATATTTTAAAGGGGTACTCCGGCGCTTAGACATCTTATCCCCTATCCAAAGGATTGGGGATAAGATGCCTGATCCCGCCGCTGGGGACCCCCGGGATCTCAGCTGCAGCACCCACCTCAACGGCTTCCGGCAGCGCTGGAGGCTTCGGATCCCAACCACACAAGCGAAATAGCGTGACGTCACGACTCCGCCACCGTGTGACGTCAGGCTCCGCCCCTCAATGCAAGTCTATGGGAGGGGGCGTGACGGCCGTCACGCCCCCTCCCATAGGCTTGCATTGAGGGAGCGGAGCGTGACGTCACACAGGGGCGGAGCCGTGACGTCACAACGCTCCAGCCCCGTGATCGACAGTAATCAGACCCGGAACGAACACGCTCCGGGGACTGATTTTAACGGGGTGCGGCGTGCAAGATCACAGGGGTCCCCAGCAGCGGGACCTCCGCAATCAGGCATCTTATCCCCTATCCTTTGGATAGGGGATAAGATGTCTAAGCGCCGGAGTACCCCTTTAAGGGCCCCCTTGCTCTTCACCATTCAGCTTTAATAGTATATCCCATAAAATCTCCTATAAATGTAAAGAACACCAGTCCTGCTGGAAATAAAACCCCAATAGACGATCCTGAAGGCCCCAGAACTCAATGTGACAGATAAAGCCACTAAAAATGGTAATTTCTAAAGTTCCGACCTGAAAAAGTGGACGCAGACAATTACCAAAGTGCTGATTTATGCGTTTGTATCCTATTATTTCTGGTGCGTTGTTATATCAAAGTCAGGTCCTAAAAATTGAATGTCCGCTTTACTGCGCCTGAATGTAATTATTCTTAAATAGAGCAGAACAGCGAAATCTCCGTAACCCGCAGACTGCCGGACGCTGCTCTGACCTTAAATACTAAGAGGGAAGAACATTCCTGTACAACGAGAACAGTGTTATGTTTGTTTTATTGTTATTTATAGGGGCAGTATTATAGTAGTTATATTCTTGTATATAGGAGCAGTATTATAGTAGTTATATTCTTGTATGTAGGGAGCAGTATTATAGTAGTTATATTCTTGTATATAGGGGGCAGTATTATAGTAGTTATATTCTTGTATATAGGGGGCAGTATTATAGTAGTTATATTCTTGTATATAGGAAGCAGTATTATAGTAGATATATTCTTGTATATAGAGGCAGTATTATAGTAGTTATATTCTTGTATATAGGGGGCAGTATTATAGTAGTTATATTCTTGTATATAGGAGCAGTATTATAGTAGTTATATTCTTGTATATAGGGGGCAGTATTATAGTAGTTATATTCTTGTATATAGGAGCAGTATTATAGTAGTTATATTCTTGTATATAGGAGCAGTATTATAGTAGTTATATTCTTGTATATAGGAGCAGTATTATAGTAGTTATATTCTTGTATATAGGAGGCAGTATTATAGTAGTTATATTCTTGTATATAGGAGCAGTATTATAGTAGTTATATTCTTGTATATAGGAGCAGTATTATAGTAGTTATATTCTTGTATATAGGAGCAGTATTATAGTAGTTATATTCTTGTATATAGGAGCAGTATTATAGTAGTTATATTCTTGTATATAGGAGGCAGTATTATAGTAGTTATATTCTTGTATATAGGAGCAGTATTATAGTAGTTATATTCTTGTATATAGGAGCAGTATTATAGTAGTTATATTCTTGTATATAGGAGCAGTATTATGGTAGTTATATTCTTGTATATAGGAGCAGTATTATAGTAGTTATATTCTTGTATATAGGAGCAGTATTATAGTAGTTATATTCTTGTATATAGGAGGCAGTATTATAGTAGTTATATTCTTGTATATAGGAGCAGTATTATAGTAGTTATATTCTTGTATATAGGAGCAGTATTATAGTAGTTATATTCTTGTATATAGGAGCAGTATTATAGTAGTTATATTCTTGTATATAGGAGCAGTATTATAGTAGTTATATTCTTGTATATAGGAGCAGTATTATAGTAGTTATATTCTTGTATATAGGAGGCAGTATTATAGTAGTTATATTCTTGTATATAGGAGCAGTATTATAGTAGTTATATTCTTGTATATAGGAGCAGTATTATAGTAGTTATATTCTTGTATATAGGAGCAGTATTATGGTAGTTATATTCTTGTATATAGGAGCAGTATTATAGTAGATATATTCTTGTATATAGGAGCAGTATTATAGTAGTTATATTCCTGTATATAGGAGCAGTATTATAGTAGTTATATTCTTGTATATAGGAGCAGTATTATAGTAGTTATATTCTTGTATATAGGAGGCAGTATTATAGTAGTTATATTCTTGTGTATAGGAGCAGTATTATAGTAGATATATTCTTGTATATAGGAGCAGTATTATAGTAGTTATATTCCTGTATATAGGAGCAGTATTATAGTAGTTATATTCTTGTATATAGGGGCAGTATTATAGTAGTTATATTCTTGTATATAGGAGGCAGTATTATAGTAGTTATATTCTTGTATATAGGAGCAGGATTATAGTAGTTATATTCTTGTATATAGGAGCAGTATTATAGTAGTTATATTCTTGTATATAGGAGGCAGTATTATAGTAGTTATATTCTTGTATATAGGAGCAGTATTATAGTAGATATATTCTTGTATATAGGAGCAGTATTATAGTAGTTATATTCCTGTATATAGGGGCAGTATTATAGTAGTTATATTCTTGTATTTAGGAGCAGTATTATGGTAGTTATATTCTTGTATATAGGAGCAGTATTATAGTAGATATATTCTTGTATATAGAAGCAGTATTATAGTAGTTATATTCCTGTATATAGGAGCAGTATTATAGTAGTTATATTCTTGTATATAGGAGCAGTATTATAGTAGTTATATTCTTGTATATAGGAGGCAGTATTATAGTAGTTATATTCTTGTGTATAGGAGCAGTATTATAGTAGATATATTCTTGTATATAGGAGCAGTATTATAGTAGTTATATTCCTGTATATAGGAGCAGTATTATAGTAGTTATATTCTTGTATATAGGAGGCAGTATTATAGTAGTTATATTCTTGTATATAGGAGCAGGATTATAGTAGTTATATTCTTGTATATAGGAGCAGTATTATAGTAGTTATATTCTTGTATATAGGAGGCAGTATTATAGTAGTTATATTCTTGTATATAGGAGCAGTATTATAGTAGATATATTCTTGTATATAGGAGCAGTATTATAGTAGTTATATTCCTGTATATAGGGGCAGTATTATAGTAGTTATATTCTTGTATATAGGAGACAGTATTATAGTAGTTATATTCTTGTATATAGGTGCAGTATTATAGTAGTTATATTCTTGTATATAGGAGCAGTATTATAGTAGTTATATTCTTGTATATAGGAGACAATATTATAGTAGTTATATTCTTGTATATAGGTGCAGTATTATAGTAGTTATATTCTTGTGTAGAGGAGACAGTATTATAGTAGTTATATTCTTGTATATAGGAGCAGTATTATAGTAGTTATATTCTTGTATATAGGAGACAGTATTATAGTAGTTATATTCTTGTATATAGCTGCAGTATTATAGTAGTTATATTTTTGTATATAGGAGCAGTATTATAGTAGTTATATTCTTGTATATAGGAGCAGTATTATAGTAGTTATATTCTTGTATATAGGAGCAGTATTATAGTAGTTATATTCTTGTATATAGGAGTAGTATTATAGTAGTTATATTCTTGTATATAGGAGCAGTATTATAGTAGTTATATTCTTGTATATAGGAGCAGTATTATAGTAGTTATATTCTTGTATATAGGAGGCAGTATTATAGTAGTTATATTCTTGTATATAGGAGAAGTATTATAGTGGTTATATTCTTGTATATAAGAGCAGTATTATAGTAGTTATATTCTTGTATATAGGAGCAGTATTATAGTAGTTATATTCTTGTATATAGGAGCAGTATTATAGTAGTTATATTCTTGTATATAGGAGCAGTATTATAGTAGTTATATTCTTGTATATAGGAGGCAGTATTATAGTAGTGATATTCTTGTATATAGGAGCAGTATTATAGTGGTTATATTCTTGTATATAAGAGCAGTATTATAGTAGTTATATTCTTGTATATAGGAGCAGTATTATAGTAGTTATATTCTTGTATATAAGACGCAGTATTATAGTGGTTATATTCCTGTATATAGGAGCAGTATTATAGTAGTTGTATTCTTGTATATAGGAGGCAGTATTATAGTAGTTATATTCTTGTATATAGGAGCAGTATTATAGTAGTTATATTCTTGTATATAAGACGCAGTATTATAGTGGTTATATTCCTGTATATAGGAGCAGTATTATAGTAGTTGTATTCTTGTATATAGGAGGCAGTATTATAGTAGTTATTTTCTTGTATATAGGAGGTAGTATTATAGTAGGTACATTCCTGTATGTATAGTAGGCAGTATTACAAATTTAAGAAAGGGAACTCCGCAAAAACTATTTGTTAAATGTCTCAGCCATGAATGTCATTGACGATAATATGAAATGTGACTGGAATAGATTTTTCTGTGTCAGAAATAAAATAAATGCCAAATATAAAATAATAAAAATCTTCAATCTTCTCATTTCCTCCAGGTAAAGAAATGACCGATCACGGACAATCAGAACAGCATGCTGAGGAGACGCAACCTTCTCACCACACTGCTCATTGTCCTGCCCTGGGCTCTTCTCCTAACGTTGTGGCACCAAAACCCCACCAGCCGCTACCTCACCATTTCAAGAAGTAAGTGCTTAAGGTGAAACCATATTCTGTGGCCAAAAAAAAACAGCCTTCAGTTTGTTTGTACAGTGGTCTGGTGTGAAGTCTATGACCAGTTCTTCTCCAGTCTAACACAGTGCTCTCTGCTGCCACCTCTGTCCATGTCAGGAACTGTCCAGAGCAGGAGAGGTTTGCTATGGGGATTTGCTTCTACTCTGGACAGTTCCTGACATGGACAGAGGTGTCAGCAGAGAGCACTTTGGTCAGACTGGAAAGAACTTCCTCTGTAGTATATAGCAGCTGATAAGTACTGGAAGGATTAAAAATAGAAGTAATTTACAAATCTGTTTAACTTTCTGGCACCAGTTAATTTGAAAACATTTTTTTCTCCGGAGTACTCCTTTAGAAGGGGTAATCCAGCCTTTAACAACTAATCACCTATCCATAGGATTGTGGGATATGTGTCTGATCCTCGGAGGATCCAACATCTCCAGAATGGGGTCCTGAATCTTTAAAGGGGTACTCCGATGGAAAACTTTTATTTTTTAAATCAACTGGTGCCATAAAATTAAATTTCTTCTTTAAGAAAATCTTAATCCTTCCAGTACTTATTAGCTGCTGAATACTACAGAGGAAATTGTTTTCTTTTTGGAACACAGAGCTCTCTGCTGACATCACGAGCACAGTGCTCTCTGCTGACATCTCTGTCCATTTCAGGAACTGTCCAGAGTAGGAGAAATTCCCCATAGCAAACATATGCTGCTCTGGACAGTTCCTACAATGGACAGAGATGTCAGCAGAGAGCACTGTGTTCCAAAAAGAAAAGTATTTCCTCTGTAGTATTCAGCAGCTAATAACTACTGGAAGGATTAAGATTTTTTTAATAGAAGTAATTTACAAATCTGTTTAACTTTCTGGCACCAGTTGATTAAAAAAAAAAAAAAATAAAGTTTCCCACCGGAGTACCCCTTTAAGCTGAATGGAGCGCAAGGTCGGCACACGTTCCATGCATTCTCTATGGAAGGACGAGAGATATATAAAAGATGTACTTGAGTATCTACGGCATTCCCATAGAGAATACATGGAACCTGTGCTGACCCCGTACTCCATGCAAAGGTTGGACCCCCTAAAGATATGGAGAAAGTATTTAAATGCTAAAGTACCCCTTTAAGAGTCCTAAGAGGGAAGATCCTAAGCTGCCAAAGGATAGGGGATAAGATGTATAATCGTAGGGGTCTCGCCGCTGGGACCCCCGCAATAATGGTGCAGCCCCCGGTATTCTGTGTTGAGCGCTGTCTCCGAGACCTAGACGTGACATCATGGGCACGCCCCCTCGTGATGTCACGCAACGCCCCCTCCATTCATGTCTATGGGAGGGGGAGTGGCGAACGCCACGCCCCCTCCCATAGACATGAATGGAGGGGGCGTTGCGTGACATCATGAGGGGGCGTGACCGTGGTGTTACGTCTCTGTCTCTGAGAATACCGGGGTCTGCACTGAGATGGCAGGTGTCCCAGCGGCAGGACCCCTGCGATCATACATCTTATCCCCTATCCTTTGACAGCTGGGGATAAGATGTATAAAGCCGAAATACCCCTTTAACCACTCAGCATATTGTGATCCCGTTTCGGGTGTAGGATGAGGGGGTGGGGGGGTCTATCAGAGCCCAGAGGTGATGACAAACCACTTTTATATCACTTATACCACTTGATGGACATTTTTTTTTTTAACCCGTACTAACTATGTAACTTATATGTCACTATTGACCGCGGCATCTAAAGGGGTTAAATGGCAAGGATCATACTTATCTCTGATCCCAGCCATTTCTGGCTCTAATAGAAAGTAGGCACCTGCCTTGTATGGAGAGACATCATGAAGGGTTAAAAAATAAATTAAAAAAAATGAAGTACCCCCTTTATGCCACGATTTACAATACTTATACAACACGGCTATAATGCTATCACACTGCTCCCGGTCAGGCATGGGTTAATTCTTGTCCCTACATTGTTCCCTTTTGTATCCAGTGGCTTCCTCCGTCGTTACATAATGTGATATATTTGGGTATAAAGGAACCTTCTAGAACAAACTGAAATGATTTAAATATATTTATAGATTTCTGATTACACTAATCCCCGCCAGCGGCCGCCTTGGCGCTAATCACGACTAACCAGCCATTGATATTAACCGCAGGAATTGGCACATTCTGCTGATTAAATGTAAATGATCTCGACCTTTGTATAGTCAGGAACGAGAACGGGCAGTGTGCGGGGTTCAATGACTCTCTCTTCCCCCTCGCCCAAGAAGGTGCGCAACCATTGCTCAGATACTTAGCCCTTAGCTGTCCAGGCATGCTGGGAGTTGTAGTTTTCCAAAATCCAGAGGCAGACCCGTTGGGACACCTTATAATACTCAATGTATGATCAGGGAAGCTGAATGCTGTATGAAAGCAATGCGTTCAGCTTCCTAAAGACATCCAATACCAGTGTTTCATAACCAGTGGGCTGTCCGGGCATGCTGGGAGTTGTAGTTTTGTAACAACAGGGGGGGCATAAACTGGTTGGTAAACACTATAATACACAATGAATGATCAGGGAAGCTGAATGCTATGAAAGAAATGTGTTCAGCTTCCTAAACACATTCAATACCAGTGTTTCATAACCAGTGGGCTGTGCGGGCATGCTGGGAGTTGTAGTTTTTTAACAACTGGGGGGGGCAGACTGGTTGGGAAACACTATAATACACAATGTATTATTAGGGAAGCTGAATGCTATGAAAGCAATGTGTTCAGCTTCCTAAACACATCCAATACCAGTGTTTCAAAACCAGTGGGATGTCCGGGCATGCTGGGAGTTGTAGTTTTGTAACAACTGGGGGGGGGGGCAGACTGGTTGGGAAACACCATAATACACAATGTATTATCAGGGAAGCTGAATGCTATGAAATCAATGTGTTCAGCTTCCTAAACACATCTAATACCGGTGTTTCATAACCAGTGGGCTGTCTGGGCATGCTGGGTTTTGTAGTTTTGTAACAACAGGGGGGGGGGGCAAACTGGTTGGGAAACACTATAATACACAATGTATTATCAGGGAAGCTAAATGCTATGAAAGCAATGTGTTCAGCTTCCTAAACACATCCAATACAAGTGTTTCATAACCAGTGGGCTGTGCGGGCATGCTGGGAGTTGTAGTTTTTTAACAACTGGGGGGGGGGGGCAGACTGGTTGGGAAACACCATAATACACAATGTATTATCAGGGAAGCTGAATGCTATGAAATCAATGTGTTCAGCTTCCTAAACACATCTAATACCGGTGTTTCATAACCAGTGGGCTGTCTGGGCATGCTGGGTTTTGTAGTTTTGTAACAACAGGGGGGGGGGGTGCAAACTGGTTGGGAAACACTATAATACACAATGTATTATCAGGGAAGCTGAATGCTATGAAAGCAATGTGTTCAGCTTCCTAAACACATCCAATACAAGTGTTTCATAACCAGTGGGCTGTGCGGGCATGCTGGGAGTTGTAATTTTGTAACAACGGGGGGGGGGGGGGGGGCAGACTGGTTGGGAAACACTATAATACACAATGAATGATCAGGGAAGCTGAATGCTATAAAAGCAATGTGTTCAGCTTCCTAAACACATCTAATACCAGTGTTTCATAACCAGTGGGCTGTCCGGGCATGCTGGGTTTTGTAGTTTTGCAACAACAGGGGGGGGGGGCAAACTGTTTGGGAAACACTATAATACACAATGTATGATCAGGGAAGCTGAATGCTATAAAAGACATGTGTTCAGCTTCCTAAAAACATCTAATAGTAGCGTTTCATAACCATTGTGCCTCCAGCTGTTGCAAAACTACAACTGCCAGCATGCCCAGACAGCCGAAGGCTGTCTGGGCATGCTGGCAGCTGTAGTTTTGCAGTAGCTAGAGGCGCAATGGTTGGGAAACACTAGAATACATTGTGTAGTTTAGTGTGTCCCAAAGAGTGTGCCTCCAGATGTTGCAAAATTACAACTCCCAACATGCCCGAACAGCCTTCATGGGAGTTATAGGGAGTTACAGGCATTATCGGAGTTAGAGTTTCAAAACAGCTGGAGGCACACTGGTTGGGACACACTATAATACACAATGTATGATCAGGGAAGCTGAATGCTATGAAAGCAATGTGTTCCGCTTCCTAAACACATCTAATACCAGTGTTTCATAACCAGTGGGCTGTCCGGGCATGCTGGGAGTTGTAGTTTTTTAACAACTTGGGGGGGGGGGTGCAGGCTGGTTGGGAAACACTATAATACACAATGTATGATCAGGGAAGCTGAATGCTATAAAAGCAATGTGTTCAGCTTCCTAAATACGTCTAATAGTAGCGTTTCATAACCATTGTGCCTCCAGCTGTTGCAAAACTACAGCTGCCAGCATGCCCAGACAGCCGAAGGCTGTCTGGGCATGCTGGCAGTTGTAGTTTTGCAATAGCTGGAGGCACAATGGTTGGCACACACTATAATACATTGTGTATTTTTGTGTGTCCCAAAGAGTGTGCCTCCAGATGTTGCAAAATTACAACTCCCAGCATGCCCGGACAGCCTTTATGGTAGTTATAGAGAGTTACAGGTATTATAGGAGTTATTAGTTTCAAAACAGCTGGAGGCACACTGGTTGGGACACACTTTAATACACAATAGCCCTGATTTACTAACATGATCCCGACTCATTTTATCGGGTTATGAGACACAATTTGTGTCGCACGTCCTCTGCGACACTTTGTGCGACACATTTTATTAGTAAAAACCCGACGGTTTTCTAATTACTTGGAGTATTGTTTTAACCCGACTAAAGGGGCGTGGTTTGCATAATCAGGGGCGTGTTCCCGACATTTTCCTGAAAACCCGACAGTTGTATTTAAAGACCCACCAGACAAATAGTAGCTTTTTATATTACATTTTCCTTTTTATTATTATTATTATAATTATTTTTATTTATTTTTTGGGTAGTGGGGAATTTCTCTCTTTATTTTATTTATTTATTTATTTTTTAAATCTTGGCTTTGATTTCCTTTTTATTTTTTTATTTTTTTTAAACTCATTAAAGGGGTACTCCGGTGGAAAACTTATCTTTTTTAATCAACTGGTGCCAGAAAGTTTAAAAGATTTGCAAATTACTTATATTAAAAAATCTTAATCCTTCCAGTACTTATTAGCTGCTGAATACTACAGAGGAAATTCTTTTCTTTTTGGAACACAGAGCTCTCTGCTGACATCACGAGCACAGTGCTCTCTGCTGACACCTCTGTCCATTTTAAGAACTGTCCAGAGTAGGAGAAAATCCCCATAGCAAACATATGCTGCTCTGGACAGTTCCTAAAATGGACAGAGATGTCAGCAGAGAGCACTGTGGTCGTGATGTCAGCAGAGAGCTCTGTGTTCTGTGTAGTATTCAGCAGCTAATAAGTACTGGAAGGGTTAAGATTTTTTAATAGAAGTCATTTACAAATCTGTTTAACTTTCTTGCACCAGTTTATTTAAAAAAAAAAAAAAAGTTTTCCACCGGAGTACCCCTTTAACGACCATGAATGTAAAGTTACGTCCTGGTGCAGAGTTACTTTTGCTTTATTTATTTGCTTTATACTTTATTTTTCCTGTGCGACACTTTTTTTTTCCCCCGTGCAACAGAATTTAATATCGTGCAACAGAATTTTCCCGACATGTGCGAAACATTGATAAATACGAGTGAGAAAAAATTGTCTGGGAAAAAATAACACTCAGAAAATAACCCAACACTCTCGGTAAATCAGGGCTAATGTATGATCAGGGAAGCTGAATGCCATGAAAGCAATGTGTTCAGCTTCCTGCACCCATTTAATTTCTGCTTTTTATGAGCAGTCTGCCTCCATCTTTTGCAAAACTACAACTCCCAGCATGTCCAGACAGCTTTAGCTGTTCTGGCATGCTGGGAGTTGAGGTATTGCAACAGCTGGAGGCACACTGGCCGAATATGGACATAAATGCAGCTAGAGTATGAACGATGTGGTGGCTGCGCAGGCGCCGTGTGCTCCGTTCATTCCAATGACAATTATGCCCCTGTTCTCGGGATGAGATCGGAATACCACTTTAGGGCTCGTTCACATGTGCGGATTTGTTTGTGAGTTTTCAGCAGCAGAGAGCGCGCCCCTATTCAGACTCGTAGCGGGAAACATGCTGCTAACTCACAGTGAAGTCCGCCCATGTGAACGAACCCTTAAGCCAGTGGGGTGTAGCTATAGGTAGCAGTCACATCCAGTCCTTGGTGGTTGAGGTGCTCCTTAAAGGGGTACTCTGGTAAAAAAAAAAAAAAAAACATTTTCTTTTTTTCAAATCAACTGATGCCAGAAAGTTATACAGTTTTGTAAATTACTTCTATTAAAAAATCTTAATCCTTCCAGTACTTATCAGCTGCTGTATGCTCCACAGGAAGTTGCATAGTTCTTCCCAGTCTTACCACAGTGCTCTCTGCTGATACCTCTGTCCATGTCAGGAACTGTCCAGAGCAGGAGAGGTTTGCTATGGGGATTTGCTCCTGCTCTGGACAGTTCCTGACATAGACAGAGGTGTCAGCAGAGAGCACTGTGGTCAGACAGAAAAGAACAGCTCGACTTCCTCTGGAGCAAACAGCAGCTGATAATTACTGGTAGGATTAAGATTTTTTTAATTGAAGTAATTTACAAAACTGTTTAACTTTGTGTAGCAAGTTGATACGAAAAAAAAAATAGTTTTCCACCAGAGTACCCCTTTAAGCCCCTCTACCACTAAAGCACCATTATTATAAAAGGCAATTGATAGGTGGGAGCCTGGTTATAAAGTCTGAATTAGGGAACAGGGTCTTTTGCAGAGTTGAGTATTAGTTCATCATGTAGCAAAATCGTTTCCCATTGAAGCTTAAAGATAACGTCAAACATTACTAAAAAAAAAAAATGGTGGCACATCAGATCAGGTCTACCTAAAGCAAAAAAAAAGGCTCGTGAGTCTGGTTTAAATCATAGTATACAAATATATTGATGCTGCTGTTGCTATGAGGCTGCTTGAATTAGTAATCTCCGGTGGCGCCACCTGCTGTAAGAAGTTGGCACCGCAGAGATGACAAAAACCCAGGTGTGCACTATACCAGGTGGGTGCCGGCTGCTATCTGCAGCCAACACCCGCCAGTAATGAGCGACATCAGAGATCACTCCAACGTTGGACATTTAACTTTTAAATGCCACAATCAATGGTGATTGCGGCATTAAAACAGTTTTTGACATGCATCCCTGGCGCCTAGTGGTCTCATCAGAACCCTCATAACATACAGTAATCTCGGAGTGCCGATCAATTGCCAAGGCCTGCCGTGACTAAGCTTTTGGTAAGCTATACCAATAGAGTGCCTGTCTTTTAGAGCAATGTTTTGCGTATGCTATAGGCGGCTGCTCCACCAATCCAATGCACAATACTTGATAAATCTCCCCCTTTTGAGTTCACTGATCCCCATTGTTTTGTGTTGGGATCGAGGTTAGATTTATACTGCCGGTGCCTATAAGCACAGAAGGTCCTTCATTTCCAATTTCACTTTTCAAGGGATAATTTGTCTCTTTTGAAGACGACTTATAGTACTCAACCCTTGACCCCCACATAAATCCAGCTCCACATAATCCCCCTCTAAATCGTTTGCCGCCATAGGCACAGGCCCATTGGCTTTACTGATAGATATGACCCTATTTTAGTGCTGCTTAATGGATATTTTTTTTTTTTCCTAAGTATTTATCATTTCAGTCAGGATGGTGACAGAACCTGGAATCTGACAGCGGAGGAGGTTTACCAGACTGTATCTTGTTGCCAAGGGACTGAAAGAATCATTTTTAGAAAAAAAAAAAAGACAGGAGGAAAGTGACTCCATCTCACAATGTGCAGCAACCGTATTGCTTATGGCCTTAAGAGGATAAGACCAAATGGATCTGCAAACCCCACGTAAAATATGAGATGACCAGGCGACCGGGATAGAGATGATACATATGATCCCTAAACATTCATGAGATCTACCTATCAGACCCTCGGTGATGACCTTAACCCCTTAAGGACCCAGCCAATTTTCAGTATAGGGCCCGGCCATTTTTTGCACATCTGACCACTGTCACTTTAAACATGAATAACTCTGGAATGCTTTTACCTTTCATTCTGATTCCGAGACTGTTTTTTCGTGACATATTCTACTTTATGTTAGTGCTAAAATTTTGTCGATACTTGCATCATTTCTTGGTGAAAAATTAAAAAATTTGATGAAAAAATAGAAAATTTGGAATTTTTTTTATTTTGAAACTCTCTGCTTATAAGGAAAATGAATATTCCAAATAAATGATATATTGATTCACATATACAATATGTATACTTTATGTTTGCATCATAAAATTGACCTGTTTTTACTTTTGGAAGACATCAGAGGGCTTCAAAGTTCAGAAGCAATTTTCCAATTTTTCACAAAATTTTCAAAATCGGAATTTTTCAGGGACCAGTTAAGTTTTGAAGTGGATTTGAAGGGCCTTCATATTAGAAATACCCCATAAATGACCCCATTATAAAAACTGCACCCCTCAAAGTATTCAAAATGACATTTAAAAGATTTATTAACCCTTTAGGTGTTTCACAGGAATAGCAGAAAGTTGAAGGAGAAAATTCTAAATCTTCATTTTTTACACTAACATGTTCTTGTAGACCCAGTTTTTAGAATTTTTACAAGGAGTAAAAGGAGAGAAATCTTCCTAAAATGTGTAACCCAATTTCTCTTGAGTAAGGAAATACCTCACATGTGTATGTCAAGTGCTCTATGGGTGCACTAGAGGGCTCAGAAGGGACGGAGCGACAGTGGGATTTTGGAGAGTGAGTTTTTCTGAAATGGTTTTTGGGGGGCATGTCCCATTTAAGAAGCCCCTATGGTGCCAGAACAGCAAAAATCTCCCCACATGGCATACTATTTTGGAAACTACACCCCTCAAGGAATGTAACAAGGGATACAGTGAGCCTTAACACCCCACAGGTGTTTGATGACTTTTTTCTAAAGTTAGATGTGTAAAAAAAAAAAGTTTAAAAAATTTAAAATTCAGTTTTTTCCCCAAATTTTACATTTTTACAAGGGGTAATAGGAGAAAATGACCCCCAAAATGTATAACCCCATTTCTTCTGAGTAAGAAAATACCCCATATGTGGATGTAAAGTGCTCTGCTGGCACACTACAATGCTGAGAAGAGGAGGAGTGCCATTGAGCTTTTGGAAAGAAAATTTGTTTGGAATGGAAGTCAGGGGCAATGTGCGTTTACAAAGCTCCCCGTGGTGCCAGAACAGTGCACCCCCCCCCCCCACACACACACACACATGTGACCCCATTTTGGAAACTACACCCCTCACAGATTTTAACTGGCGTTTAACAGATCTTTGGAACAGTGGGCTGTGCAAATGAAAAATTACATTTTTCATTTTCACAGACCACTGTTCCAAAAATCTGTCAGACACCTGTGGGGCATAAATGCTCACTGTACCCCTTATTACATTACGTGAGGGGTGTAGTTTCCAAAATGGGGTCATATGTGGGGGGGGTCCATTGTTCTGGCACTATGGGGGCTTTGTAAACACACGTGGCCTTCAATTCCGGACACATTTTCTCTTCAAAATCCCAATGCTGCTCCTTCTCTTCTGAGCATTGTAGTGCGCCCGCAGAGCACTTTACATCCACATATGGGGTATGTTCTTACAAAATGGGGTTACAAATTTTGGGGGGCTTTTTTCCCTTGTGAAAATGAAAAATTTAGGGTAACACCAGCATTTTAGTGAAAAAAATTTTTTTTTTCATTTTCCCATCCAACTTTAATGAAAAAATTTCAAACACCTGTGGAGTGTTAATGCTCACTATACCCCTTGTTACGTTCCGTGAGGGGTGTAGTTTCCAAAATGGGGTCACATGTGGGTATTTATTTTTTTACGTTTATGTCAGAACCGCTGTAAAATCAGCAACCCCTGTGCAAATCTCCAATTTAGGCCTCAAATGTACATAGTGCGCTCTCACTCCTGATCCGTAGAGCATTTTACGGCCACATATGGGGTATTTCCGTTTTCTGGAGAAATTGCATTACAAATTTTGCGTTACAAGTTTTGGGGGTCTTTTTTTTCCTTTTAACGCTTGTGAAAATAAAAAGTATGGGGCAACACCAGCATGTTAGTGTCAAAATTTAGTTTTTTTTACACTAACATGCTGGTGTAGACCCCAACTTTTCCGTTTCATAAGGGGTAAAAGGAGAAAAAGCCCCCAAAATTTGTAGTGCAATTTCTCCCAAGTACGGAAATACCCCATATGTGACCCTAAACTGTTTCCTTGAAATACGACAGGGCTCCGAAGTGAGAGAGCGCCATGCGCATTTGAGGACTAAATTAGGGATTGCATAGGGGTGGACATAGGGGTATTCTATGCCAGTGATTCCCAAGTAGGGTGCCTCCAGCTGTTGCTAAACTCGCAGCATGCCTGGACAGTCAGTGGCTGTCCGGAAATGCTGGGAGTTGTTGTTTTGCAACAGCTGGAGGCTCCGTTTTGGAAACATTGCCGTACAATACGTTTTAAATTTTTATTGGGGGGGGGGGGGGGCGGTGTAAGGGGTGTATATGTTGTGTTTTACCCTTTATTTTGTGTTAGTGTAGTGTAGTGTTCGGGTACATTTGCACTGGCGGGTTACGGTGAGTTTCCCGCTAGGAGTTTGCGCTGCGGTGAAAAATTTGCCGCAGCTCAAACTTCAAGCAGGAAACTTACTGTAAACTCGCCCATGTGAATGTACCCTGTACGTTCACATGGAGGGGCAAACCTTCAGCTGTTTCAAAACTACAACTCCCAGCATGTACTGACAGACCGTGCATGCTGGGAGTTGTACTTTTGCAACAGCTGGAGGCACACTGGTTGGAAAACCTTCAGTTAGGTTCTGTTACCTAACTCAGTATTTTCCAACCAGTGTGCCTCCAGCTGTTGCAAAACTACAACTCCCAGCATGTACTGATTGCCAAAGGGCATGCTGGGAGATGTAGTTATGCAACAGCTGTTGGTACACAATTACAACTCCCAGCATGCCGAGACAGCTGTTTGCTGTGTGGGCATGCTGGGATTTGCAGTTTTGCAACATCTGGGGGGCTACAGCTTAGAGACCACTGCACCGTGATCTCCAAACTGTGGCCCTCCAGATGTTGCAAAACTACAAATCCCAGCATGCCCAGACAGCAAACTACTGTTTGGGCATGCTAGGAGTTGTAGTTTTGCAAGATCTAGAGGGCCACAGTTTAGAGACCACTGCACAGTTATGTCCAAACTGTAGCCCTCCACCTGTTGCAAAACTGCAAATCCCAGCATGCCCACACAGCAAACAGCTGTCTGGCATCGCTGTCCTCCGATGGGTAAGTCGATGGGTAAGTGGACCTCCGGCACTGGTTTCTGATGGTTTCCCTGTTCTACCCCACCTAATGTGGGTGGGCATAACGGGGAAACCGAAAGTTAACCCCCCCCCCCCCCCCGTCCCCGATCTGCTATTGGTCGTCGCATCTAAATGACCAAAAGCAGGGATAGTAGGGGTGGCAACCCTGCCACTTCACTCCTATCCCTCCAGGGGGATCGTGGGTGTCTTGGACAACCCCGATCCCCCTTATTTTCCGGGTCACCGGAGACCCGTATGACCCGGAATTGCCACAAATCGCCGGTGTGAATTCACCGACGATTTGCGGTGATCGCCGACATGGGGCATTTGCGCGGGGTGCCTGCTGATAGATATCAGCACTCACCCCGGTCCGATCCCCGCTCGGCACGCAGCGGGGACCGTAATTCCCACGGGCGTACAGGTACGTCCTGGGTCCTTAAGTACCAGGGTGTCAGGACAGACCCGTACGCCCTGGGTCCTTAACAGCTTAAAGGGGTACTCCGGTAGAAAACAATTTTTTTTTTAAATCAACTGGTGCCAGAAAGTTAAACAGATTTGTAAATTACTTCTATTAACAAATCGTAATCCTTTCAGTACTTATCAGCTGCTTTATGCTCCACAGGAAGTTGTGTAGTTCTTTCCAGTGTGACCACAGTGCTCTCTGTTGACACCTCTGTCCATGCCAGGAACTGTCCAGAGCACGAGTGGTTTCCTATGGGGATTTGTTTGTACTCTGGACAGTTCCTAAAATGGACAGAAGTGTCAGCAGAGAGCACTGTGGTCAGACAGAAAGAAAATTCAAAAAGAAAATAACTTCCTGTGGAGCATACAGCAGCTGATAAGAACTGGAAGGATTAAAGGAAAACTGTCAGCCTGTTCACCCACACTAAACCTTATACACTGGCTTATAGTGTGGGTGAACAGGAGTCCGACGAGGGGTCACTTACCTAAATATGTCCAGTAGGTCCTGAGATATGTCCCCCAGAAGATCCTCTGCTGAATTCAGTGAATCCATAGAGAGAAGGAGCTGGGCGCTGACTTCTCCCAGCTCGCTCTCTTTTGTCAACATACAGTAAAGCAGCAATCTATATAGATCAGTGTTTTCCTGTAACCCCTTGCTGGGCTGAGCACTATGCACAGGCCCAGCAAGGAGTTAGCTAGCACTGCTGAACAGCGCTAGTTAACTCTTTTGGAAAAATACCTCTATATAGCTGGCTGTATACTGAATAAAGAGATTAGAAGATCATTTACCCACCCCTGCTCCTTGTCCCGTGTAGGCCAGCCTCTAGTGATGACATCCCTAGAGGCGGAGCTACACAAGAAGAGGAAAGCTGGAACGTGGATGTTAAGTTAGGCTCTGTTCCCATTGTGCTGCTTTAGAATGCCTTTTTATTTAAAAAAATATATATATGTTAAAATGTATAATGTGAACAGACCCTATATGGCAATGTTTCCCAAACAGGGAGCCTTCAGCTGTTGTAAAACTACAACTCCCAGCATTGCCATACAGCCCTGGCTGGAAACAGCCTCACACTGCTTTTTTAGTGATACATTTTATGCACAATGGCTAAATTTGTTCACAAAATTTGTTCTCCTAGACCAGTGCTCTCCAACCAGTGTGCCTCCAGCTGTTGCATAACTTCAATTGTTTACATTTAGGGGAAAACATTTTTTAGTTTTTTTTAGGGGGGAGAGGGGTGGACTGCTGAAAAAAAATTCCACTTAGTGTTTTTCTGGGGTCTTGTTCTCACCATACATTGTTAAGTGACATGTTAAATGTATTCTTAGGTTCATTACGATTACAATAACATCCAGTTTATGTAGTTGTTTTATGTTTTACTAATTTTGCACAATAAAACACTTGAAAAATTTATTATATTTTGTTTTTGTGTTGCCGCATCCCATTTTTTTCAAGAATTAATTTCCAATGGGGCCATTTGGGAGTAACTGTGACTTTTTATTATGTTAGGAAGAATAAAATTCTGCAATATTGCCTGTGTTTTTTTTTTATTATACAGCTCAACACCGCTGTGCGGGGACCACCACCCGTTAGAACCATGAATGTACGGCGCAGTTCAGAAAGGGGGTTACAGCCTAGTTTAGGGAGACCATTTTCACACCCCCTACTGGCTGACTACCCAATGTTGCCCGGGCTGCGTGTAACCCAGCTTTTCCGGTCTCCTTAACGGGGTACTTCGGCCCCAAGACATCTTATCCCCTACCCAGTGTTATGCCTCCCGACCACGGGGACGGAGTATTGTGACGTCATGACTCCGCCCCGTGTGACATCACGCCCCGCGCCCTCAATGCAAATCTACGGGAGGGGGCGTGACGGCTGTCACGCCCCCTCCCATAGACTTGCATTGAGGGGGCGGGGCGTGACGTCACACGGGGCGGAGTCGTGACGTCACGATACTCCGTCGCCGTGGTTGGGAGGCATAACACTGAGAGCCTCCAGCGCTTCCTGCAGTGCTTACAGGTGAGTGCTGCATGCTAGATTGTGGGGGTCCCCAGCGGCGGGACCCCCGCGATCAGACATCTTTTCCTCTATCCTCTTGGGGCCCGGAGTACCCCTTTAAAGGGGGACTCTGCCCCTAGGGGATAACATATCTGTTCACAAGGGTCTGGCCGCCATCTCTGGGCTGGCGCTTCAGTCACGGAAGTCTATGGCTTCGGTGATCGTGACATCTTGCCACGCCCCCTCCATTCATGTCTATGGGAGGGGGCGTGGTGACTGTGTTTTACTGTCATCCGGCACGGAGGGGAGCTCACTCTGTGCACCGGATGACTGGGGTGCTCCCGCCGAGATCTCAGGGGTCTAGCCGCTGGGAATAGGGGATTACATACTGTATATACTATGCAATATATATATATATATACATATATATTGCAGACTATTAATTTATATCAATGAACGTTGTGTAATACTCAGTTTGTACTGTAGAGGCACTGTAGGGAACGCGGGTTTTAGCAGGTCAACTCTACATGATCAGATTATCGTCAAGGGATCCTTCGAATATATAGGAATGATCAAATATAGAAGATCCCTGTGAGATACAGTGTCTACTACATTACTTGAAGACCACAATTTTTCGTAGCACTGGACATTGAACATTTTTGACTAAAAAAAAATCCACCAATTTTTTTTCTTCTTTCAAAAGTGTAATGTTATTTATCAGCTTAATCTAAGTCATCTTTGTTTTCTTACAGAGGAGATAGGTGACAATTCCACAGTCAAACCCCTGTTCAGCAATGTGACCCAGAGCAAAGATGACTCTCTCCAATGTGTCAATCAGTTCCCCACGCGGGAGAGTTCAGTCGTGGTCAGGACGTACGTCTATTCGAGACCGCCACCATGGAATGAAGAGATTCCAGTCATCTATGTGATCACGCCCACGTACACAAGGCCTGTCCAGAAGGCCGAGCTGGTCCGACTGGCCAACACTTTCCTCCACGTGGTCAATTTGCACTGGATCGTGGTGGAAGATTGTCCGAGAAAAACAAAACTGGTGGCCAATTTGCTGGAGAAAGCAGGACTGAACTTCACCCACTTGAATATTGAGAGTCCCCATAACCAAAAAGTGGGCTTATCAAGGACGCCTGAGGTCACCCCTCGAGGAACCGTGCAAAGGAATCTTGGACTTCGGTGGCTTCGAGACAACGTCAAGGCTTTGAACTCTCCAGAAGGAGTTGTCTATTTTGCCGATGACGATAACACGTACAGTCTTGAGGTCTTTGAAGAGGTAAGTGCTTTACGGAGAGTGATTTAATACGTACAGCTCCCTGGAGAGCCTTGGTCGGCCTTCAGACATAATAAATATCTTAATTCACCATTGTAATTGCCTTCGGGTAACACGCTTAATCACCTTTAATGTTGAATTTTCAGTTTTATGCCTATTGAAAAATCAATATGTTTTTGCTCCTTAATTAAGTTGTGATTTAATCGGGGATTGTAATGGGCAATAGGCCTCATTGTGTAATGAAGACGTCATTAGACCTTCGAAGATCATCGGCCACCATCACATTACTCGAAGGAGATGACCTCTGGACAAACCCCCAGGTTCTTAAGATAACAAAACGGAGATAATATGAATGTTGTTGGAGCAAATCGATGATTTAGTCATGAATTATAATGGACAGTGTGGGCCTTATTGTTTATTGAAACAGTCATTACACCTCAGAAGAACACACGTCGCCATCACATTACTCCAAAAGTTGACATCTTTCGAAAAATCCTTAAAGGGGTATTCAACTGCTAGACATCTTAACCCCTATCCAAAGGATAGGGGATAAGATGTCTGGTCTCGGGGATCCCGCTGCTGGGGCCGCCAGCGATCTCCCACAGAACCCGGCATTCTAATCAAATGCTGGGTCCTGTGGCAGTGGTCATGATGTCACGGACACGCCCCTCCTGAAGTCAAGCCACGCTCCCTCCATTCATGTCTATGGGAGGGGGCATATCTTCCGACATGCCCCCTCCCATAGACATGAATGGAGGTGGCGTGGTGTGGCGTCAAAAGGGGAGTGGCCCTGACATCACGACTACGGCCTCCGGACTCCGAACGTTCTGAACAAAATGTTCAGAATGCTGGAGCACCGGAGTACCCCTTTAAGTTCTGAAGATAGCGAAAGGAATATTGTTGTTTCAGTATTCTTATTGTGTAGTGAAACACCTTAGAAGAACACACGTCGCCATCACATTACTCAAAAAGTTGACGTCTGAATAAACCACCAAGTTCTGAGGATAGCAAAATAGAAATTATTATTATTATTGTTGTTGTAGAAAATCCATTATTTATTTATGGATTGTAATGGGCAGGGGCATTATTGTTTATTAGAACAGTCATTACACCTTAGAAGACCATCATAGTGCTCAAAAAGTTAACATCTGAACAAATCCCCCCAAGTTCTTGAGGTAGCAAAAAGGAAATAATGATATTGTTGTTGTAGCAAATCCATAATTTAGTCACGGATTGTAAGGGGCAGAAAGCTTTATGGTGAAAGTCATTACAGCTTAGAAGAACACTTCCCATCATCACATTATTCAAAAAGTTGACATCTGAACAAACCCCTAAAAGGAAATAATAATATTGTTGTTTGAGCAAAGCCATGATTTAGTCATGGATTGGAATGGAAAGTATCCTTATTCTGTAGTAAAACTCATTACAGCTTAGAAGAACACTTGCCGCCATCATATTACTCTAAAAGTTGACCTCCAAATAAACCCTCAAGATCGTGAGATGGTAAATTGGAAATGATATTATTGTTGTAGAAGCAGCAAATCCATAATTTAACCATGGAATATAATGAGCAAAAAGCCCTATTGTGTAGTAAAACAGTCATTACACCTTAGAAGATCACCTGCCTTCATCACATTTCTCAAAAAGTTGACCTCCAAATAATTCCACAAGTCCTTGAGATACCAAAATGAGATAAGGAAATAATTGTTATTGTCATAGGAACAAATAATTGATTTAATCATGGCTTGTAACGAGCAAAAAGTCTTGTTACATAGTTAAAGGGGTACTCCCGTAGAAAACTTTATTTTTTATTTATTTTTTTAAATCAACTGGTGCCAGAAAGTTAAACAGGTTTGTAAATGACTTCTATTCAAAAATCTTAATCCTTCCAGTACTTTTTAGGGGCTGTATACTACAGAGGAAATGCTTTATCTTTTTAGATTTCTCTGATGTCATGACCACAGTGCTCTCTGCTGACCTCTGCTGTCCATTTTAGGAACTGTCCAGAGCAGGAGAAAATCCCCATAGCAAACATATGCTGCTCTGGTCTTAGACAGCAGAGGTCAGCAGAGAGCACTGTGCTCGTGACAGAAAAGAAATCCAAAAAGAAAAGCATTTCCTCTGTAGTATACAGCCCCTAAAAAGTACTGGAAGGATTACAAATTTTTTTTTTAATAGAAGTAATTTACAAATCTGTTTAACTTTCTGGCACCAGTTGATTTAAAAAACAATAGTTTTCAACGGGAGTGCCCCTTTAAAGAAATGGCAGGCTGACGTCACTGCACCGAGGAGCGGAGCAGGGGGACAGCTAAGGGGAAGCGCGGGCACTGGGCTGCTGTGGGCAGTAACTACCATCAGCTTTGGTTGCTGCCCCTGCAGACCGGGGACCTACTACTATGAGCCATAACAATAGGTCTCCAGACCAGAGGAGCAGTAGAGCAACAAAGCGGGACAGTATGGTGGCCTAAAACTATATATGGGGGCAGTTTGGGGGCCTACAGCTATATTTGGGGGCACGGAGGGGGCTAAACTATTTTATGGGAAGTTTGTAAATAGTTGGGTGTTGTACTGCAGAAAGGGGCCTGAAGTATTAGTTTGTCTGGTTCTGTGGAGAAGTCTTGTATGGGAGAAATCTTCATGGCGGTCTAGGCCAGATAGTGAAGAAAAGAAAAGTAAACAACTCCGGTTAGAGAAGACGTCCCCTGTAAATTGGGGGACTGGGGTGAGGAACAGGGGGGCCTGTTATAGAGGAAAGTAAAGCATATTAATTATACTATAATCATTACAAAATGTCTCTAATATGAGGGGTACAATTTTTAGCAATGGGCTGTCAAGGGGTACTCAGGCAAAAAAAATAAAAAAAAGGCCTTACGCCTTACTGTATAGTTGTGAAATCAAAATCATTACACTCAGGGGTCAAGTCCTGGGGAAAAAGTGTGGGAACTCTTCTACTCAAGGGCCGGTCCTGCAGAATTCCTGCAAATGGGAACGGTGTTCCTGCTGTGAAAAAAGTGGAGGAACTCAGTTCCCATGTGTTCTTACAAGACTTGAGCCCTGATTACACCATAGAACAGTGGTCTTCAACCTGCGGACCTCCAGATGTTGCAAAACTACAACTCCCAGCTTGCCCTGACAGCCGTTGGCATGCTGGGAGTTGTAGTTTTGCAACATCTCGAGGTCCGCAGGTTGGAGACCACTGCCATAGAAGATCATCTGACACCACTCAAAAAGTTGACCCCTGGACAAACCCCGAGTTCTTGAGGTAACAAATGGAAATAATGTTATTGTTGTAGAAGCAAATCATTGATTTAGTCATGGACTGTAATGGGCTACGGGCCTTGAATCTCATTACACCTTAAATGTATAACTACTATATATCCTGATCCCATAGAGATAGCAGCAGTATACTGATAGAGCTGGAGGGGAGGTGTGTAACTACTATATATCCTGAACCCATAGAGATAGCAGCAGTATACAGATAAAGCTAGAGGGGAGGTGTGTAAATACTATATATATCCTGATCCTATAGAGATAGCAGCAGCAGTATACAGATAGAGTTGGAGGGGAGGTGTATAACTACTATGTATACTGATCCCATAGAGATAGCAGCAGGATACAGATAGAGCTGGAGGGGAGGTGTGTAACTACTATATATCCTGATCCCATAGAGATAGCAGCAGTATACAGATAGAGCTGGAGGGAAGGTATATAACTACTCTATATATCCTGATCGCATAGAGATAGCAGCAGGATACAGATAAAGCTAGAGGGGAGGTGTGTAAATACTATATATATCCTGATCCTATAGAGATAGCAGCAGTAGTATACAGATAGAGTTGGAGGGGAGGTGTGTAACTACTATATATCCTGATCCTATAGAGATAGCAGCAATATACAGATAGAGCTGGAGGGGAGGTGTATAACTACTATGTATACTGATCCCATAGAGATAGCAGCAGCAGTATACAGATAGATCTGGAGGGGAGGTGTGTAACTACTATGTATTCTGATCCCATAGATATAGCAGCAGTATACAGATAGAGCTGGAGGGGAGGTGTATAACTACTATATATCCTGATCCCATAGAGATAGCAACAGTATATAGATAGAGTTGGAGGGGAGGTGTATAACTACTATATATCGTGATCCCATAGAGATAGCAGCAATATACAGATAGAGTTGTAGGGGAGGTTTATAAGTACTATATATCCTGATCCCATAGCAATAGCAGCAGTATACAGATAGAGCTGGAGGGAGATGTATAACTACTATATATCCTAATCCTACAGAGATAGCAGCAGCAGTATACAGATAGAGTTGGAGGGGAGGTGTATAATTACTATATATCCTGATCACATAGAGATAACAGCAGTATATAGATAGAGCTGGAGGGGAGGTATATAACTACTATATATCCTGATCCCATAGAGATAGCAGCAGTATACAGATAGAGCTGGAAGGGGAGGTGTATAACTACATATCCTGATCACATAGAGATAGCAGCAGTATACAAATAGAGCTGGAGGGGAGGTGTATAACTACTATATATCCTGATCCCATAGAGATAGCAGCAGTATACAGATAGAGCTGGAGGGGAGGTGTATAACTACTATATCCTGATCCCATAGAGATAACAGCAACAGTATACAGATAGAGCTGGAGGGGAGGTGTATAACTACTATATCCTGATCCCATAGAGATAGCAGCAACAGTATACAGATAGAGCTGGAGGGGAGGTGTATAATTACTATATATCCTGATCACATAGAGATAGCAGCAGCAGTATACAGATAGAGCTGGAGGGGAGGTGTATAACTACTATATATCCTGATCACATAGAGATAGCAGCAGCAGTATACAGATAGAGCTGGAGGGGAGGTGTATAACTACTATATATCCTGATCCCATAGCGATAGCAGCAGCAGTATACAGATAGAGCTGGAGGAGAGGTGTATAACTACTATATATCCTGATCCCATAGCGATAGCAGCAGTATACAGATAGAGCTGGAGGGGAGGTGTATAACTACTATGTATACTGATCCCCTAGAGATAGCAGCAGTATACAGATAGAGCTGGAGGGGAGGTGTATAACTACTATGTATACTGATCCCATAGAGATAGCAACAGTATATAGATAGAGTTGGAGGGGAGGTGTATAACTACTATATATCGTGATCCCATAGAGATAGCAGCAATATACAGATAGAGTTGTAGGGGAGGTTTATAACTACTATATATCCTGATCCCATAGCAATAGCAGCAGTATACAGATAGAGCTGGAGGGAGATGTATAACTACTATATATCCTAATCCTACAGAGATAGCAGCAGCAGTATACAGATAGAGTTGGAGGGGAGGTGTATAATTACTATATATCCTGATCACATAGAGATAACAGCAGTATATAGATAGAGCTGGAGGGGAGGTATATAACTACTATATATCCTGATCCCATAGAGATAGCAGCAGTATACAGATAGAGCTGGAAGGGGAGGTGTATAACTACATATCCTGATCACATAGAGATAGCAGCAGTATACAAATAGAGCTGGAGGGGAAGTGTATAACTACTATATATCCTGATCCCATAGAGATAGCAGCAGTATACAGATAGAGCTGGAGGGGAGGTGTATAACTACTATATCCTGATCCCATAGAGATAACAGCAACAGTATACAGATAGAGCTGGAGGGGAGGTGTATAACTACTATATCCTGATCCCATAGAGATAGCAGCAACAGTATACAGATAGAGCTGGAGGGGAGGTGTATAATTACTATATATCCTGATCACATAGAGATAGCAGCAGCAGTATACAGATAGAGCTGGAGGGGAGGTGTATAACTACTATATATCCTGATCCCATAGCGATAGCAGCAGCAGTATACAGATAGAGCTGGAGGAGAGGTGTATAACTACTATATATCCTGATCCCATAGCGATAGCAGCAGTATACAGATAGAGCTGGAGGGGAGGTGTATAACTACTATGTATACTGATCCCCTAGAGATAGCAGCAGTATACAGATAGAGCTGGAGGGGAGGTGTATAACTACTATGTATACTGATCCCCTAGAGATAGCAGCAGTATACAGATAGAGCTGGAGGGGAGGTGTATAACTACTATGTATACTGATCCCCTAGAGATAGCAGCAGTATACAGATAGAGCTGGAGGGGAGGTGTATAACTACTATATATCCTGATCCCATAGAGATAGCAGCAGTATACAGATAGAGCTGGAGGGGAGGTGTATAATTGCTATATATCCTGATCCCCTAGAGATAGCAGCAGTATACAGATAAAGCTGGAGGGGAGGTGTATAACTACTATGTATACTGATCCCCTAGAGATAGCTCCAGAGATAAGGAATGGAAATGATATTATTGTTGTAGGAGCCAATTATCCTTAGGAGGAAAAGTTTTTTAATTTAGTGTAGAAATTAAAAATGGAGGAAGGGAGCGATATTAATAGAACAAGTGAATCCGCCAAGAGAATTCTCTGGTAATAGAATGTAATCTTAACCCAAATAATTTGGAGGCGGCGTTCGCTGTGATTCATTAGTAGTTGGTTCTTTGGGTTCATTACAGCAGTGAGGAAGGACCTGGTGGAATATTGGATGTACAGCGGGCGACACCATGATTAATATCGCTCATTAGCATATCAAGTACCGCGTGCGCTAAATCCCCGTAATCTACCGCACAACAACGACTTATAGCCAAAGCCATCCATCATAACACATCCACAACACCCTCCGCCCGCTACACAAATCACCCATTGGGCAACACTGTGGCAGCGGCTGCCCATCAAAATATGCAACGGTATGAATAGTGTAACAAATAATTACCGGGATGTAGCAGAGCTGAAGTTCTCATTGCTGTTCCTTATTTCTATTTCTTTATTCTTTAAGGAAGCACTCCGGGAAGTATATAACTACTATATATCCCAATCCCATAGAGATAGCAGCAGTATATAGATAGAGCCAGATTGGAGGTGTATAACTACTATATATCCCAATCCCATAGAGATAGCAGCAGTATATAGATAGAGCCAGATTGGAGGTGTATAACTACTATATATCCCAATCCCATAGAGATAGCAGCAGTATATAGATAGAGCCAGATTGGAGGTGTATAACTACTATATATCCTGATCCCATAGAGATAGCAGCAGCAGTATACAGATAAAGCTGGAGGGGAGGTGTATAACTACTATATATCCTGATCCCATAGAGATAGCAGCAGCAGTATACAAATAGAGCTGGAGGAGAGGTGTATAATTACTATATATCCTGATCACATAGAGATAGTAGCAGTATACAGATAGAGCTGGAGGAGAGGTGTATAACTACTATGAATCCCGATCCCATAGAGATAGCAGCAATATATAGATAGAGCAAGAGGGGAGGTGTATAACTACTATAAATCCTGATCCCATAGAGATTGCAGCAGTATACAGATAGAGCAAGAGGGGAGGTGTATAACTACATATCCTGATCACATAGAGATAGCAGCAGCAGTATAAAGATAGAGCTGGAGGGGAGGGGTATAACTACGTGATCCCATAGAGATAGCAGCAATATACAGATAGAGTTGTAGGGGAGGTTTATAAGTACTATATATCCTGATCCCATAGCAATAGCAGCAGTATACAGATAGAGCTGGAGGGAGATGTATAACTACTATATATCCTAATCCTACAGAGATAGCAGCAGCAGTATACAGATAGAGTTGGAGGGGAGGTGTATAATTACTATATATCCTGATCACATAGAGATAACAGCAGTATATAGATAGAGCTGGAGGGGAGGTATATAACTACTATATATCCTGATCCCATAGAGATAGCAGCAGTATACAGATAGAGCTGGAAGGGGAGGTGTATAACTACATATCCTGATCACATAGAGATAGCAGCAGTATACAAATAGAGCTGGAGGGGAGGTGTATAACTACTATATATCCTGATCCCATAGAGATAGCAGCAGTATACAGATAGAGCTGGAGGGGAGGTGTATAACTACTATATCCTGATCCCATAGAGATAACAGCAACAGTATACAGATAGAGCTGGAGGGGAGGTGTATAACTACTATATCCTGATCCCATAGAGATAGCAGCAACAGTATACAGATAGAGCTGGAGGGGAGGTGTATAATTACTATATATCCTGATCACATAGAGATAGCAGCAGCAGTATACAGATAGAGCTGGAGGGGAGGTGTATAACTACTATATATCCTGATCACATAGAGATAGCAGCAGCAGTATACAGATAGAGCTGGAGGGGAGGTGTATAACTACTATATATCCTGATCCCATAGCGATAGCAGCAGCAGTATACAGATAGAGCTGGAGGAGAGGTGTATAACTACTATATATCCTGATCCCATAGCGATAGCAGCAGTATACAGATAGAGCTGGAGGGGAGGTGTATAACTACTATGTATACTGATCCCCTAGAGATAGCAGCAGTATACAGATAGAGCTGGAGGGGAGGTGTATAACTACTATGTATACTGATCCCATAGAGATAGCAACAGTATATAGATAGAGTTGGAGGGGAGGTGTATAACTACTTTATATCGTGATCCCATAGAGATAGCAGCAGTAGTATACAGATAGAGTTGTAGGGGAGGTTTATAACTACTATATATCCTGATCCCATAGCAATAGCAGCAGTATACAGATAGAGCTGGAGGGAGATGTATAACTACTATATATCCTAATCCTACAGAGATAGCAGCAGCAGTATACAGATAGAGTTGGAGGGGAGGTGTATAATTACTATATATCCTGATCACATAGAGATAACAGCAGTATATAGATAGAGCTGGAGGGGAGGTATATAACTACTATATATCCTGATCCCATAGAGATAGCAGCAGTATACAGATAGAGCTGGAAGGGGAGGTGTATAACTACATATCCTGATCACATAGAGATAGCAGCAGTATACAAATAGAGCTGGAGGGGAAGTGTATAACTACTATATATCCTGATCCCATAGAGATAGCAGCAGTATACAGATAGAGCTGGAGGGGAGGTGTATAACTACTATATCCTGATCCCTTAGAGATAACAGCAACAGTATACAGATAGAGCTGGAGGGGAGGTGTATAACTACTATATCCTGATCCCATAGAGATAGCAGCAACAGTATACAGATAGAGCTGGAGGGGAGGTGTATAATTACTATATATCCTGATCACATAGAGATAGCAGCAGCAGTATACAGATAGAGCTGGAGGGGAGGTGTATAACTACTATATATCCTGATCCCATAGCGATAGCAGCAGCAGTATACAGATAGAGCTGGAGGAGAGGTGTATAACTACTATATATCCTGATCCCATAGCGATAGCAGCAGTATACAGATAGAGCTGGAGGGGAGGTGTATAACTACTATGTATACTGATCCCCTAGAGATAGCAGCAGTATACAGATAGAGCTGGAGGGGAGGTGTATAACTACTATGTATACTGATCCCCTAGAGATAGCAGCAGTATACAGATAGAGCTGGAGGGGAGGTGTATAACTACTATGTATACTGATCCCCTAGAGATAGCAGCAGTATACAGATAGAGCTGGAGGGGAGGTGTATAACTACTATATATCCTGATCCCATAGAGATAGCAGCAGTATACAGATAGAGCTGGAGGGGAAGTGTATAATTGCTATATATCCTGATCCCCTAGAGATAGCAGCAGTATACAGATAAAGCTGGAGGGGAGGTGTATAACTACTATGTATACTGATCCCCTAGAGATAGCTCCAGAGATAAGGAATGGAAATGATATTATTGTTGTAGGAGCCAATTATCCTTAGGAGGAAAAGTTTTTTAATTTAGTGTAGAAATTAAAAATGGAGGAAGGGAGCGATATTAATAGAACAAGTGAATCCGCCAAGAGAATTCTCTGGTAATAGAATGTAATCTTAACCCAAATAATTTGGAGGCGGCGTTCGCTGTGATTCATTAGTAGTTGGTTCTTTGGGTTCATTACAGCAGTGAGGAAGGACCTGGTGGAATATTGGATGTACAGCGGGCGACACCATGATTAATATCGCTCATTAGCATATCAAGTACCGCGTGCGCTAAATCCCCGTAATCTACCGCACAACAACGGCTTATAGCCAAAGCCATCCATCATAACACATCCACAACACCCTCCGCCCGCTACACAAATCACCCATTGGGCAACACTGTGGCAGCGGCTGCCCATCAAAATATGCAACGGTATGAATAGTGTAACAAATAATTACCGGGATGTAGCAGAGCTGAAGTTCTCATTGCTGTTCCTTATTTCTATTTCTTTATTCTTTAAGGAAGCACTCCGGGAAGTATATAACTACTATATATCCCAATCCCATAGAGATAGCAGCAGTATATAGATAGAGCCAGATTGGAGGTGTATAACTACTATATATCCCAATCCCATAGAGATAGCAGCAGTATATAGATAGAGCCAGATTGGAGGTGTATAACTACTATATATCCCGATCCCATAGAGATAGCAGCAGTATATAGATAGAGCCAGATTGGAGGTGTATAACTACTATATATCCTGATCCCATAGAGATAGCAGCAGCAGTATACAGATAAAGCTGGAGGGGAGGTGTATAACTACTATATATCCTGATCCCATAGAGATAGCAGCAGCAGTATACAAATAGAGCTGGAGGAGAGGTGTATAATTACTATATATCCTGATCACATAGAGATAGTAGCAGTATACAGATAGAGCTGGAGGAGAGGTGTATAACTATTATGAATCCCGATCCCATAGAGATAGCAGCAATATATAGATAGAGCAAGAGGGGAGGTGTATAACTACTATAAATCCTGATCCCATAGAGATTGCAGCAGTATACAGATAGAGCAAGAGGGGAGGTGTATAACTACATATCCTGATCACATAGAGATAGCAGCAGCAGTATAAAGATAGAGCTGGAGGGGAGGGGTATAACTACTATATATCCTGATTCCATAGAGATAGCAGCAGTATACAGATAGAGCTGGAGGGGAGGTGTATAACTACTATATACCCTGAGCCCATAGAGATAGCAGCAGTATACAGATAAAACTGGAGGGAGGTGTATAACTACTATATCCTGATCCCATATAGATAGCAACAGCAGTATACAGATAGAGCTGGAGGGGAGGTGTATAACTACTATATATATTCTGATCCCATAGAGATAGCAGCAGAAGTATACAGATAGAGCTGGAGGGGAGGTGTATAACTACTATATATCCTGATCCTATAGAGATAACAGCAGTATAGAGATAGAGCTGGAGGGGAGGTGTATAATTACTATATCCTGATCCCATAGAGATAGCAGCAGAAGTATACAGATAGAGCTGGAGGAGAGGTGTATAACTACTATATATTCTGATCCCATAGAGATAGCAGCAGTATACAGATAGAGCTGGAGGAGAGGTGTATAACTACTATATACCCTGAGCCCATAGAGATAGCAGTGGTATACAGATAAAACTGGAGGGAGGTGTATAACTACTATATCCTGATCCCATATAGATAGCAAGAGCAGTATACAGATAGAGCTGGAGGGGAGGTGTATAATTACTATATATATTCTGATCCAATAGAGATAGCAGCAGAAGTATACAGATAGAGCTGGAGGGGAGGTGTATAACTACTATATATTCTGATCCCATAGAGATAGCAGCAGCAGTATACAGATAGAGCTGGAGGAGAGGTGTATAACTACTATATATTCTGATCCCATAGAGATAGCAGCAGCAGTATACAGATAGAGCTGGAGGAGAGGTGTATAACTACTATATATCCTGATCCCATAGAGATAGCAGCAGTATACAGATAGAGCTGGAGGGAAGGTGTATAACTACAATATATCCTCATCCCATAGAGATAGCAGCAGTATACAGATAGAGCTAGAGGGGAGGTGTATAACTACTATATATCCTGATCACATAGAGATAGCAGCAGTATACAGATAGAGCTAGAGGGGAGGTGTATAACTACTATATATCCTGATCACATAGAGATAGCAGCAGTATACAGATAGAGCTGGAGGGGAGGTGTATAACTACTATATATCCTGATCACATAGAGATAGCAGCAGTATACAGATAGAGCTAGAGGGGAGGTGTATAGCTACTATATATCCTGATCACATAGAGATAGCAGCAGTATACAGATAGGGTTGGTGGGGGGGGGGGTGTATAACCATTTTACATCTATACATCCTGATTTCAAAGACATAGCAGTAGCAGTACACAGACAGAGCTGATCCCATAGAAATAGCAGCAGTATACAGATAGAACCGAAGGGGAGGTGTATAACTACTATATATCCTGACCCCATAGAGATAGCAGCAGTATACAGATAGGGTTGGTGGGGGGGGGTGTATAACCACTATACATCCTGATACCAAATACATAGCAGTAGCAGTACACAGACAGAGCTGATCCCATAGAAATAGCAGCAGCAGTATACAGATAGAACCGAAGGGGAGGTGTATAAGTACTATCTATCCTGACCCCATAGAGATAGCAGCAACAGTATACAGATAGAGCTATAAGGGATGTGTATAATTACTATATATCCTGACCCCATAAAGATAACAGCAACAGAATACTGATCAAGCTATAAGGGATGTGTATAATTACTATATATTCTGATCCCATATAGATAGCAGCTGCAGTATACAGATAGAGTCGGGTTCGGAGGAGTCTGGAGGCTATTAGGAGCGATCTGGTGGGTGATGATGTCATGCTGTAGATCATAGGAAGTTAGCTGACCCAGGACTGACCACTTCTTCTGACACATTAAAGGGGTACTCCAGTGGAAAACATGTTTGAATTGACTGGTGCCAGAAAGTTATACAGCTTTGTAAATTACTTCTATTTAAAAATCTTAATCCTTCCAGTACTTATCAGCTGCAAAGGAAGTTGTGTAGTTCTTTCCAGTCTGACCACAGTGCTCTCTGCTGACACCGCTGTCCATGTCAGGAACTGTTCAAAGTACGAGAAAATCCCCATAGTAAACCTCTCCTGCTCCAGAGAGTTCCTGACACGGACAGAGGTGGCAGCAGAGAGCACTGTGGTCAGACTGGAAAGAACTACACAACTTCCTGTAGAGCATACAACAGCTGATAAGTACTGGAAGGATTAAGATTTTTAAATAGAAGTAACTTACAAATCTGTTTAACTTTCTGGCACCAGTTGATTTTGAGCCCAAAGTTGAGCCCAAGTATGATGGTGGAATGAAAGTGGTGCCAATAGTCAGGGCAAGCATGGCAGGATTATAGGGGCAGCATGAGGGGCACATGGACTGGTGCCTCCACCAATCTGGGGACCTAAGGGCCTCCCGCACCAGCCTTTATGCCCAGATCAGTAAAGACAATGTATTGGTGGGTGTTAGGGAGATTTCCTCCTTTCATCTCATCGCTCACTTTGCTATGGACCAAATGTTCTAGTTACCCCCCCCCCCCCAGGTAGTATATATTTAGTAGTAGGGGGTATGATGCTCACCTCAGTGAAAACAGGGGCCACCGGGCAGCATTACAGCTATAGTAACCAATGGTGGAGAGGTGGCCACACATGCATTTGGCTCTACTCATTAAAGGGGTACTCCGCCCCTAGACATCTTATCCCCTATCCAAAGGATAGGGGATAAGATGTCTGATTGATGGGGTCCCACCGCTGGGGCCCCCTGCGATCTCCCGCAGCACCCCCAGACATCCGGTGAATGTAGCGAATTTCACTCCGTGCCAGA